>NW_009599337.1:0-14928 GCF_000690535.1 Cariama cristata | reverse complement strand
CCAACCAAACCTTTCTAGGATTCTATGGTAAGTTTCTGAATGCTGCTATTTCCAAACTATAACTAAACTCTCAAATATTCACATTTTAGAACAAAGAGAACAGTAGTCAAGATGTCTGTACAAGAATAAAACACAAGTAATAATGCCTTAACACATTTAAAAAGAAAACAAAAAAAGGCTACTCCACAGAAGTGAGGCTGATACCCAAGCAATGACTTTCCCTGAGACAGGCATGCACCGCTCAGTGACCTGACTGGTGGTCTCTTCTGACTCCCACTGTTTATTCGGAGCTCTTTTATCAGCTTGTTTTCTCTGAACCATTTTGTGAAGTTATCCAGTGTTCAACTGCAGTTGCTATTTCAGAGCAAAATAAATATCAAAGTCTCTTCTCTAAAATTATTTAGAAAACTGATTTCAAACTCATGCCATATTTTCTTTTCCTATGCACTCTCTCTCTTTTGCCTCAGTTTCAAGAGAGAGGTGAGTTGGAAACATGTATAACCACACCTTTCCCCTCCCTCTCCATTCTTAAAGCATAATTTGTAAAAACAGTACAAAGTTCTTAAACAGAGTTTCAGTTCTGATCACATTTTACCCAAAATCCCTGAAAAAACAGGGACTTAGCAAACCCCAACAACCCTGAAATTGTAGCAGCAATAAAGTGTCCTACCACACAATTTCTTGGAGAGGTCTAACATGGTATAAATTAGCTAAATTTCCAGTCTTGGAAATTTTAAGGCCCACTAGCATAATCAAGACTAAGACAATAAGCATCCGTTAGATAGACCGCAGTGCCAGGGTGCCAGTCAGCTGCTCAGTTTTTAAGGTGCTGCAGGTGGTTCTACTCTTATCTAGTGGTTATGGGAGTTTCAGGAAGTCAAGTTCTTCTGGCTTTTCGTGGTTTTCAAGGATGCCCCTGCGCTTCTGTTATCTTTCTGATTAAGAACAACTTGTCACGACTCTCCTGCAAAGACAGGATAAAAAGTACGCTCTAGATGAACAGAAGTAGTACAAGTTATCCATGAACAGCTCATTTCTTTATTAGAAACAAATAGGTGCACTCACCACGTTGTACTCTAATTAGTGGCTCCCCGCACACTCTTGACTGCCTGAACAATTTTAAGTTTACAATAGTCTTGGCGTCATTTATCGCATGTTAGATCACATATTAACAGTTTTGCATTGAGCCTAGTAAGAACATCTCAGACGCCTAAAAACTTAAAACTTCAAAGAAACCTAACAACACTGAACAAACAAAAATAAAAAGCATGCAAGGATTTTCAAAATTCCTAACTGATTTAGGAACCCTTGAAAAAGCAGTAAGGCTTTTGCTCCTATATTCCTTACTCTTCAAAAATCTCTCCCTAGCACAGTGTTTTCCTAGGGACAGGTTGTTAAATGTTGTATCTAAAAGGAGCACATACCAAGAAATGGCTATTTCCGAAGAAAGTGAGAAGTCTTACCAGTGAGGCTAAGTTCTGACTAGAGCAAAGTTTGACAGACCACAGTATATAAATGGTGTCAAACGAGGCAGCAGCTTTTGATGGCCACAAAGAAGCATGTCTGCACTGGCACCGTTCCCCAAAGGACTAGTTCATGGTGACTTGTTCCACTTTGAGTACCTGTTGCAAGCAGTGTTAGGACCTGCACTCGCCTAAGACCAGACATGATGCAGTAGAAACACAGGCCTGGAGGGAAGGGTAGGGAGTTGGGTGCCTGTTTGCGAGAGCAGAGAAGGAAATAGAGGTGGGGGTTGTGTAAGATGGCAGAGGGGACAGGAAGCACAAGATTCAGGTTCTTGTTTGTCAGAAAAAAAACCATGCAGATGGGTGGATTTAAGCAAGACAACAGATGAAGAGCAGGGACACCGCTTCTCAGAGGCGTATCTCATGCATGTGTGTTGCTTGATATAACCAGACCTTGCTGCAGTTGCAGCTGATACCCAAGAAAACCAACTTTACTGAGAAACAGTATAGTGCTGCAGTTATTTTTCCTGTGTAATTTGTAAAACATTCTTCACTCCCTGTGCAAACACCAAGTATCCAGAAGACTACGAAAACTGTTGTTCATCTCCATGCCTGATTACTGACACCGCAAAGAAAACTTTAGGGGTACAGAAAAGTGGGTCAAATCTTACCATAACCAGTTGTTCCCTCAGCTGCTCAACCACTCGTTTGTGTGCTCCAGCCAAGGCAATAAAGTAGAACATAATGAGGCTACAAACAACAAACCAACATTATATGTTAGCATCATGCAAAACAGAATTAGTCAGAAAAAGGCTGTTATGGGCTAGGGAAATTGTCAGTTTGTGCATTTGCTTCAGACAGGAAGCTGCTGGAGGAAAAAAAAATTTTAAAAATCAATATACAGCTGGGGTAGGTTGGGCATAGCTCTGCTCAAAAGCATCTGCCGAGAAATTTGTGCTGCCAGCAGGCAGGGACAGAGTGCTAGGGGATGTAGAGGCATGGCCACTTTCAGATGTTACAGGTTGTGTTCTGACAGCTCTCTCCAGACTGCCAGTTCCTGCCCTGCTCTAAGTGTATGTACGGGGGCTTTGCTCCTCAGAACTTAAACTTAAGGATGTTTCACTGGAGTAACTCTTTGCTCCCATTGGCATTTGTAATTATAGTAAGCAGCCACAGATCAGTACTGCAGGTATTCCTTATAGTACATATTCCAGATACAATTTGTGACCCAGATTATCCACAGTGCATTAAATGATGAAGACCAGTAGCAAGAACTAGAATGGCATAAATGCCTATATAAATCACATATTTTCTTTTCCAAATATGTAGTAGGGTAGCAATGCAAGTCATCTTCTACCTCTTACACAGGCTTTATGATAAAGTAAAAAAAGAAAAACAAAAACAAACCAAAAAAGAGGACTTGTTATTTCTTGTGTATGCAATAACAGGTTCAGTTCAGAAGAACACATAAACATGTGCTATGGAAGAAAGGGCTTGGTGGAGTCTGAAATAAACTACACAGCTTCTCACACATAGAAGTTGTAGAAAGTATCAGGTAACAAGGCTCCAAGATTTGAAAACAGCTGGGTTAAACTGACATGCAAAAAATTCCATTTAAATCTAAGAAAAAAAAACCTTTTTACTGAAAGAGTGATCAAACACTGGAACAGATTGCCCAGGGAGGTTGTAGAGTCTCCATCTTCAGAGATACTCAAAACCCAACTGGACACGGTTCCTAAGCACCTGCTCTATTTGACCCTGCTTTGAACAGGAGGGTTGGATTACATGATCTCTAGAGGTGACCTCCAACCTTAAAAATTCTATGATTCTATACTGAATTTTATCTTACAGAATTATGGGGTTCGGGCTTTTGTTTGGTTTGTTTTGTTGGGTTTTTAAAATCACGGTTTGGGCTTTGATGCTTTTGCCTGCAGATGAAAAAGCTGGTCTAATAGTTGTTTGGTATCAGTTCAGTAAGGAAGGAAATGAACCATGCAGCTGCATGACTGAATCAGGTCTCCACAGTACTCACCAGATGACCATAAAAAAAGGCACTGCAAAGGCTTCTGATGCTATGCCATGAAGAACCTGCTGCAGACCTGTTGGAAACCCAAGTATTGTATGTGGAACAACTGCCCATGAAGTGTTAAAATTTCTGAACGGCCCGCATGCCTTGGAGGAGGGGATACTGTCAAAGAAGCAGAACAGAAACAAGATGCTAGATCAAAATGTAAAGATAAAATAATCAAACACAACCCTACCACCATTTTGCTGATGGGGTAAAAACATCCTTTGTCTTTAAAATTGTAATTTTATTTATATGAACTACATAATAACTTAATTTATTATACACAATATATTTTATTCCAATTTATCATTCCAAAGTTGTGTGTCTGTTTTTAGGGAACTGACAACCTTAGAGCAAATGTCAACTTCACGGAAGTTAAATTGCCACTTACTGTGCTATGCTGATTCCCAAAGGAATAAAAGCCAAGACGAGCCCAATCAACAGTACCAACAAGAAGAAAAAATTGGAACTTGATGCTCTGATAGGCCTAGCTGCAGGTTTACATGTGTGCATCAAACTGATCTGAAGAGGGAAAGTGAGCAAGAATGTTACCAGTACATCTATATACATACATCCAAGTATACTTTCCCCACCAACTGAATTTTCCATCCTCAAATATGCTACCAGCTACCACATAATCATCCTTCCTTTGATGAACATTGACTGAAAAAGGCTAAGACAAGAACGCTTTACATTCTGGTATAAGTCAATGTCTCCTATTTTGGGCAAGAATTTGATCCAGAGGGCCTCATACACTTGCAGAGAGTCAACTGACATAGTAATTTGGTGTATGATCCATGGCACAACCTTCAGCTTTGATCTGTCAAATCCTCACTGGATACACGCACCCTCATAAGAACTAAAATATCAGTAAGAATTTGTTGCACAGAAGGAGCTGTTTGGTCATAGAGCAAAGCTTCTGATATGCAGAAACCATGTCTTGAACATCCAATCCAGCTTGGATTATCCATTTTGCTTCCAAATTTTTAGCAGCTTGGCAAAATCTTGTTCAAGCCCTGTTGTCATTAAACAGATTATTGTAGAAAAGTGTTATAAACTAGCTTTATTACATAAAAAGATTCTATTTTTTAAAAAGTCAGACAAATAATTGATGATGTAATTATTAAAATATTGTTTTGCTTGATTTCAAAGCAAAATTCTACCTTCTTTTAAAAGCAAAAAACCTACAGAAAACGGAATACCATTACCTCATTTCCAGTACACCGCATCCTTGGGTGGCTTTTTTTAGGTTGCTTGTTTTAAATCAGATGCATATCTACATTACAAAAACCACTGTGCTCAATTTGATTTGTTTACCACAAACCTTCATTACCTTTTTAATGTAAAAGATGATGAAGTATTTTATAGCTGCTATTGCAGGGAGAAGTGGTGAAAAGAAGGTTCCAATCCAGCAGATAGTCTGCCCATAAATGATTTCCAGGACGTTGTCAGAAATTCCAAATTCCTGCAATCCGCACCACTGAACTGGCTTGCAAGAGCAATGAGTAACTAACAACCTAAAACCAAAGAACATCACTAGTTCTAAATTGAAGTTCCAGAGCTTAGCTGAATTCTAAACACATTTGGAACACACAGATACTTAGCATTTAAGCATTAGACAACATAACAGAAAAATGTCTGAAGGAAAAAAAAAAAAAAAAGACTCAAGTATAAAAAGCTACCAGAAATATGTTTATTATTTATTTTAAAACTGGTAATCTGGTTAGAAATGTGGGGAATTAGTAAAAGAAAAAAGAAACAGGTTTTGTAAGTCATTTGCAAAAGTATGCTCAAAAGGCAGAGATACTTACTTTCTAGGAAAATCTATAAAGAGGGTCACAGCAAGAATTATAATAAAATCAAATATCATCAGTTTATACATTTCTTGCCCAACATCAGATTCCCAGCACTATAAAAACAAGTCAGGAAAAAAATGAGATTAGGAATCTAAATAACCAGTGAAAAAATAAATCTGCCAATCACTAAAGCAACAAACCTCTCAGTCAGTTAACACCATAAAGTTCAAATTGTGTTAACTCCCATTCCTAAAATATTTGTCTTACTGGAGCAAAAGGCAGTAAGGCAATTGTCTCCAAAACAGAGCTACCTCAAACAATCCTCATGGCAGTCAGAAAGTCTATGCAAAACAATAATCTGCCACTGAGCTAATTCTAATCAGCGTTTTAGACATATGAAAGAACTGTACTGGTTTGCATCAAGCAGTAAGAATCAGCACCAGGTATAACATCAACAGCAACTCTAAGTCTTATTCTGAATATGTCTAGACGAGCAAGTTTCACGGACAGCAAAACTTTATATTCACAAGTTCAGATGATTAAAGACCAAGATAAATCTGCTTACAGGATAGAGTTCGTAATTGTATCCACAGGCCACACACTCCTTGGTGGCACAGTAGGAGATCTGACTCCACAGCGAGAACAGGAGAACACCGATATTGGCCAAACGCACAAAGACACACCTGGAAGAAAGGCAAAACCCAATTCCAAACCTGCCAAAAAAGAGCTATTCTAACACCTGGCTCAACTTGCACAGGAGTCCAAGGAAGGCTCAAAACACAAAAGGGTCCTATGGAGCTTTAATGGAACGACCAACTATTTAATAAACACATTTCTTTCCTTCGTAATAAGTTAAATTGCTTTTCACGTTCCCTGCTTTAGGCTACAGTTCCTTGTTTCTTTTCTCAGTATTCTTCCTAGATCAGTCATTTCAGTTGCAGATTGTGATCCCACAATGGGCTGCAATTCTCTCAAGTACAGCTTGAGAGGCCAGGTGACAACTCTGTGTGCAGCATTTCCCTCTCACGTGACTTCAGGCCTTCAGAGGCACTTAGCCAAATCAGAAATACAAAGCACAGGGGCTTGCAGAGTTTAGATGCTTCAACCCAGATCTTACCACCTTAAACTGCCAAACGTCGGTTTTTCATGCTCTCACATTGAAGTATCTTTTAGCCCAAAGCTTTTAACTTCTGCCCTGAGCAAAGTCATGCTTCACTCGCTGCTGTACACACATATTTGCTCATTCAAGTAACTGCTGCATGCAAAGCTGTGTGAATCCACAGCTCTGCAGCCACTTCTCTACTGACTATTTATTCAGGTTGTTGATGATGTCCAGATCACACAGCTAAATGGAACTGAGAGAAGAACTTGGACACTGAAATGACTGCACTATACCATCATCAAAACAGGAGATTGTTTCCAGATTTAAAATTAAAGTTTCCAACTAAACATAAGTCAAACAATGCCTGCTCGGCTTCCAGTGCCAAGGCCCTCCAGTGCAGAGAGTCCAACATCTCTCCTTGACATTTCGAAGTTTACTACACTTATAACCTACCAAGAATAAGTTTTTGACACATCCAAGGCCACAATAAAAACGTCTTTACCTCATGAGTGTCAGTCTGATTTCAAAGGCTGGTGAATAATCTTCAAATCTGATCAGAAATGAGAAGATCTGAGGAGCAATGAAGTTGGCCAATGTGATCACAATGGAAGGCAAATACTGCACTAAGAGATTAGCCTGCAAGTTCATATTGCTGACGCCCTGGACAAGAAGAGATGAAAGATAATACTCAGAGAAACACACCTTCCTGTCATTGTGTTCTCTCCAGCTACCCACTAGCCTCTCTTGTCCAGGATTCACGTAGCATCCTTTACTCCGTCTTCATCCTCCACCTATATTTGGAACTACACGGCAGACCACTGCTATCTCTGCAGTTTGCTGCTACACCCTTGCTTTCTCCTGCTCCCTTCACCTGTAACTCCCCCCACCTCCAGGTATGAGTATTTTAGCGTTTCCCCAAAGCTTCTGTTTGAAGAGGCTGATCTCACCAAGGCTTGTGTCTGACTACATTGTCTAACCCAGTGTTACAGCTACCAGCTTTTACACCTATGCCAAAGAGCAGACACTTTTCAAGATATTTGCGCTGGTGCCAAGCAGCTCCCCTGACTTTCCTACTATCTTAACAAGCTCCTCTACCTACTCATTTAGGCAAGGTCAAGACATAAACCCTTATACATAAAGCCGACAGCAAGGGAGGCTGTTTTTTTGAGTTGTTCAGTGTTGTGCTATCCTCTTTCTCTGCCCTGAAAAAATACCTCTGACACAAACACTTTTTTAGTCCCCATTTCCTGCTTTTCTCTCTGCAATCCTGTCAGTTTAGGGAAGTTTCGAGTTAGGTCCACCACGAGTACAACTTTCCCCATACACAGCCAGTGCCCATCACATCACCAATGAACAGAGGGAGAGAAAAACTGTGGTCTCCGTTCATGCCAGGCTAATTCAACCCTGGGGTCCTACAGAGAAGTCAATTACTATTGCAAAACTGTTGAAACTGCTGTCTGCTCTTGTTGTTCTGCTTCTTCCCATCTGCTTGTCCTGCCAGGGGGGAACAATTCCACCCAACCTGATTCTTTCCACTACTCATGCAAGAACCTTTTCTTCTGCAAAGTGCTCCATGTTCAAAGTCTTCCTGTTTCCCCATACAGCTGTAACTCAAGCCACAATACAGATTATAATCTTTACTCTCCCCTTCTCTTGCTGCTTATTTCTGCAGTTGAGCAGTGAACCAGATCAAGAAACTCATCATGATGAAGTTTGTTTTAACCAGATCAGTTCCCTTATTAGCCAGTTCACTGCTCAGACATACAAGCGCTTGTACTAGCAGATCACAATGAGGTAAGAACAGTTACATGGGAAGGAAAGTGAGGGCTGCTTTTCTTGTTAGCTGCACTAGCTCCAAGGCACACAACACCGAAGCCTTCGCATCCAAGGGAAACATCACTGGGTTTTTTTTGCACATGGTTCTCAATCTTTCTCACTTTCTCCTACTAAAAAAGTTTAAGTCTGTAGAAAGCGTTTTCAGACCCCTTGCATGAAAGGTGCTATATTAAGATACTTGACTTTCACAATAGTTCCTCTTGCTGTAAGCACTAGCCCCAACTGAATCTGTCCTAATGTCATATCTGATACTTACATTGGAGTTTTCTTGAGAGAAGACAGTAGCTCTATAAATAGAGTAAAAACATCCTGATAAAACTGCAATGACGATTATATTTATAAATATTCTCAGAGAGTAGATGCGTAGCTTTTCTTTCATTGTCCTGTCCGCTATTTTTTGCTTCAGTCTTTCTTCCTCCAAGTCTGTCTACAAACAAAAGAAAAAGGATGTGTAGCTTTCTGGTGCAGCACACAACACTTGACACCAGGTCTTCTACCTCTGGGATGTGGAAATCCATAGCCTGTTCTAAGAGAGTCACTCCACCACCTGCCCAAGCACATTAAACTCAGAGTGCCTTTTCATTGACACAAACAGGTCCATGCAGGAGTGGAAGCCTGTGTGTACTCAGTCTCCTCAGGCCGAGGGCCCTGTAGCCAAAGACAAGCGTCTTGTAATCCTCTCATCTCTACTATATCAGTAACATATCTCCTTAAGGGCAGAAAGACAACTTGCCTGTTTATCATGAGAGACTGATCTCAGATGGCCTGGTACTAAAATCTGAAACCGGGAAATCAGCCCACTCATCTCCTTAGTTCTGCAGGTAGTAGCCAGTCCTCACCACTATGGCTTGAATTTCCCTCTCCTACTCTTTGTGAAGGAAAATTGGGGGATGGCACAGAGAGAAAGTAGTACAGTCTTGAGCAGCTTGTCATGTAAACTTGATATATTTCACCTTAGCTGATGTGAAAATACAGTATCACCTGTGAAGGAGATTTAACCTGGGCAAACGCACAGATTACCCAGGTATTTTCTGAGGACTTATTTCCATTGAACAGTAATATTAAGGTGCAAGTTCTTCTAAGGTGTGAGTTCTAGAGACAAAAGTGGGGTAAGTGAAGGACGCTCTGGTTATATGATGAAAAAGGATGACTGTGAACTTTACTACAGTAGAAACCAACTCACTGTAATTTATGAAATCTGTTAATTACTGCTCTGTGGTTTGAAGTGGAAGTATCTTTTCAAAGGTTATTGTTTCACTACACGAATCTCTCCTCCTAGCATAGAGAGAGCAAAAAGGTGGTACTGGTTTCACCAGAAAAGCCTTTCAGACTCCTTTTTCAAAGAGCTTTATGATTTGGGAAATCTATTGGCTGCATCAGCATTTTGTATGTGCACGTGTGTCAAAGACACTCTCGTGAAAAACTTTCAGTATCTTCTCACTGCAACAATGCTCTCAGATTGTATGAGGAGTATCATCTGAATTTTATTCCTCCCCAAACTACTGCCTACCACGTTGCAGACTTATAACCCACATCACTCAAACTGATTCCTGACAGTACAAGGGTTTTGCCAACAGCTGGGAAAGCTTTTCCTGTTGGATTATGTAGAAACTAACACAGGAAGCAGGACCGGGGTGTGAGGAAGAGGCAGATAAGACAAGCAGATAACAGGATGGCTTCAGTCCCCAGTGGATGGGGGAAGGGCTGTCAATCTCGGTGCCAATCCTTCTCACATTGCACCACAATTCTAGCTACCTAGAAAGCATGCAATAGGATGTGGGTTGCCCTGCCCCCAGTATAAACCACTTCGATCCTTCTTATCCTTATTCCATTATCTGCAAAATTATACATTTCTCTTTTTTAGCCATCTAAGCTATATGAAACCATGATCATGGAAAAATGGAAGTTACTCACTTGGAGCTCATATTGCAAGCTGTGATGTTTTAGCCGTGCTGCATTTGGATCGGTAATGCAGAAGTCCCAGCCTGCAAAGACTTTGTTACAGTAACTCTGAAATTGATCTTCACCATGCACCAAGTTCTGCTTAAATCCTTCCACAGACCTAGAGAAAAATGCAACTTTACTTCATTCACGAAAAGACATATTTTATCCACAGAAAAAGAAACAAAACCCACACCTCAAGCAACCTGGCTCATCAACAACTAAATGACCACCTCCTATGAGCAAAGAGCCACATTTGCTTTATATCAGCAAGTCTCTGGGAAGCTTTCAGTTTGAGGTTCTGCAGCAAAGTCAGCTGATGTCATGACTGACACAGGTTATTTCCCTCTGCATTTAGCCACAGTCATACCTTCTCACCTCATCCATTGCTTCTCCAACACTGCAAAGGTCTGGCTCAGGACACTGAGATGGCCAAAAAAAAAACAAAAGAAAATCCTCGAACAACTTCTGTATAGTTGAGAGTCTTATTGATTTGTTATGCACACATATGAAAAACTAATACTTCAAATTTATTTATTTTTATTTATTTTGCTGGCTCAGTTTCCCAAACACAGACAAAGGCTACTGTGGCACTGCATCCTCAAGCAAAAGATTCTCCACTTCCATATGAAAGAGTTCTAGAATGCAGCATGTTCCCTATAAGCAAGAATTCAATGTAAACTCTGCAATAGGTAGCAGTAAATAAACTATACCAACATCTTTACCTTCCAATTATCCAGATGAGACTTAATGCAAGGTAGGCAAACGTAGCCAGCAGATAGGCTAGTGGCAAGTTGTACCTCGTGATACTAAGCCATACAGCATCTATTGTGTAATAGCCATAAAACAAACTTGTCACTTCAAGGAAGCCCTGGGAAAACATTAAGTTTAAATAGAATTTGTAAGAGTAGCAGCAACTGCCCAGTTAAATCCAGCCTGGTATTAAGCAATCATTTTGTAAACTTAAAGTTACTGCTGGGGCCCCCAGCAAGCTACAACAGTCTGTAGCTTATAAACACTGCCATTGCCTCTACCAAACTGTAATGCAGACATTACGTGCTTCAAATCCCTCCCCTTTCCAATCAAAGAGCTCTATGACAAGGACACTGAGATCCTACACAGAGAGCACAATAGGCAGTGTGCTCCCGAATATGTAATGTTTAGCAGCTGGGGAGGAGAGGTGCAGGCTGCAGCACTTGGCCTGCCAGGCCTTGTAGATGCTCAGTAAAAGTCAGTTTTAAAACTCCCCTTCTCACAGATAAAGGCTAATTTTACCCCAGTGATGCATATGCCTTACCAGCAAAATGTTTTCACAATTTACACGTTATAAGAGACACAGAAATCTAATTTTAAAAAATCTAATTACTTACAGTGCCACTCAGCAAATCTTTGAGGTAAGTATAGAAATAAACAAGTCCCTTATTACCACCAGGTTTATAAACTGTGCAGTGAAGTTCTGTCAAAAGAAAGGCAGGAAAAGTCACTCAAATGGTAATGCCCATTAAACTGCAAGATAGAGTTAATTCAAACATGCCAACTGCTTATAAAAAAGCATTTCTTTGTCCTGGGAGGTGGAGGAGAAGCTGATAGAAAGGGGGAATCTTACAAACAACAGCAGTACACAAAGATGTTTACCTATGTTCTTTGGAGGAATTTTAGCATAGCTACTGTTGAATATTCCATATTTAGAAATGATGCTGGGAAAGGTAACAAAACTGAACATCAAGATAAAAATTATAAAATTCAGCATGACCAGAAAACGCAGGAAGGAGAAGTAGGACTGGATGCCAGTACCAAATTTCCCTGGGAATAAAAGAAATATGTGCCAACGATTAAGATGATAAAATCATTGAAAATACAGAATAAGCAGATTATCATCTCAGTTACAATGAGTTAACTGAAGAAACATTACTAAAGCTATTTTTAAGTACTGTAAGCGTTTAGCAATATAACTGAAACGGAAACGTGACTTTTTAATAATTTTCTCCAATATATTTCTTTCTACCCCATGATGGATTTTACATCAGCAATAATAAGGGAAGCACGTAACTTCTTTAACGCATAGAATTAGATCTGAAATTATGCTCACATAAGTAAAACTACCAATAACAAGAGCAACTTTAAAGAGGAGAAATCGACATCAGACAATAAATACCTTCTATGCTGTGAATATCATGTCGCCAAAGCTCCAGGTAAGATGACAACTCCTTGAATTCATTGAGAACTTTTTTCAATGATTTACGGCTAGTTCTTTTCCACTGCTTCCATCCAGATAAATATTTTGTATCAGCCTGCTGACAGTCCCTAAGAATCAATAAATGCAGTTACTGAGCACAAGAAATACTTTTTCACTACATGTAACCGGGCTTAGCACAATGGAGCCTGCTTGCAGCCTTCAGAGAGATAGCACAGTGCTAAAAGTTGGGAGAAACATATGCTAGCTGTCTCCATCTGATCCTCCTGGTAACTGTGACATCAACTTAATTCAAATACAGGAATTACTCTCACAGAAAACACTTGCCTCTCTTGGTGAAAAAAAATAATCCAATTCACAGTAGCACAACAGAGAAAAAATATGTACCTGAACTTCCTGGTGGGATCTCAGGGAAGTTACCATTAGTGATTTCATAGTTACAAATGGCTGGAAGAGGAAGAAAAGATTATTTCCTGGAAACTTCTGACCAGAGCATCTTCACCAAGAGGCTCTTAAAACATTTCTCTAAAATATTTAGCTTTCTTCTTTTAATGTTATAAATGCAGCTGTTCAAAATAGAAAATTATTCTTTTTTTTGTAGAAAATTCACAGATCTCAAAATCAGAATGAGATGCCAAAATATGTTGTGGGAAAAAAAGTTAAAAAATAGAGAGAGAGTTATAAAGAGGCTTAAATATTTCATGGGGATTTTATAGTTTTAACTTTTATATCACATTCCAGTACATAATAGAAAACAAATGTTATCAAAATTATTCATTTTTGATTATTCAGTTTTTATAGCATTCTGAAAAATTCACTGTAAAGTGCCAACTCCATGAATTTGAGAAAGTATTTTTTTGCCAACATGTGTGAGGGTGTACTGTTCTTACATAAGCTGCAAACAAACACTGAGGATATGCCACTGTTTTAATCACTTCTCACTTATAGTTTTTCATAATATATGCACACATTTGCACTTTAAAAATTGCTGCATGGTCAGCGGCAGCATCAAGGAGAATTGTGACTCAAAGTTTCCGTTTCGTTTTTTCTTTTAAGAAACCTTAAAAGCAGACAAAACTTTCCAGAAACATAGCTTGAAGATTGGCTTGTATGCAGCAAATGCTGTTCCAGCCTCTGATGCCACTGAAGAAGGGCAGCGGTTAAGCACCTATGAGGACATCATGCCAGAGTAGAAGATAAAAGGTTTCAATTTTAAAAGACTTCATACACAACCTTACTTAAGCTTGTAAGTGACTCACTGCCACACCATGCCACTGCCATGTGTGCTGTATGTTGACAAAGTTTCCATATCCTTGTTAGCTGAAAGTAAAATCAGGATTTTGGCAAGGAAGCCAAATTAAACCCTATATGCAACAACCAAACAGGCAGCAGATGACCTCATCTTTAAGTGCAAATACAGCTACTCTCTAAAGATTTCATTTTGTAGAAACTACAGGCTGCAGCATGTAGTGTTTTAAACAGACACTTCGGACAACTATTTGGCCCGTGTTTGGCCTGCATTTTAAATAGAGGCGTGGGCTGCATATTCATCTGTGTTACAGAAGTTGAGTGTTTAGCTTCCAGGACACTTATATCAAGTATTCTGTGTTGGCAGCTGCTGCACAATATGCACAGATTACTGATCCACAGAAGTGCCAAGAAACCCCACCAGAATCTCTCAGCACTGAAATGTGTAAACAAGCTGGGGACATCTCAACTCCATTCCTAACACACACCATGGCCACTGGACTGCAGTTCCTTTTTTCTTTAAGAATTGAACTTTAGATACATTGAATTTTTATTTGAAGTTGGGAATCAAGCACTTCCTTTACCATGACCTAGATCTTCTGCTGTTCCTTGTGCACAGGCTGTAGGGTTAAACTTAACTCCAGGGTCAGGCTGTAACCCGTTTTCCACTGCTCCTGCAAGCAACACTTGTTCTCTGTGGAGCACCAGACATTAATTTTACTTTAACCTTTCTCCTGGTTCATAACCACAAAGCAGCTGATTTAAAGGTGCAGCTGTTCCCTGACAATGTAAAAACATATACTGTACCCTCTCTCCTCAAAGGAGCTTTCAAGCTAGCAGTAAGACATGAGACAACAAGCATCAAAATACAGGCAGAGCAAGGCACGCTCTCTGCAATCCCCTCCCTCCTGAGGGTTACCACTAGAGTGGCAGGAACTGCTTACAGCTCACAGCAAAGAGCAATTTAAAAAGAGATATAGGAAAAAAACAAAGAAGAAACGGTCCTGGAAAGCTTCTTCCCACCTGTATTAAGCCACACCAGAGAGAGCGCAATGTATTCTGGAAGAACTGCTGAGAAGACTCAAGAACATCAGCACTCACGCAGCAGAAAGGGGCTGCTGCTGACAGATACAGTGACCCTTAAAAGCACAAAACCTTGAGGCAAAAAATAAGAGGAAGCCAGTGAGAAACGTGTTTGGCTGCTGCAGGTAATTCCCAGTTTTGACTAATTTCTTCTGACTTAACCTATTCCTCCCCCCAGTTTGCTACTCCCCCAC
>NW_009599336.1:18558-44218 GCF_000690535.1 Cariama cristata | reverse complement strand
TAACCAAAGAGGAAAGCCCAGCCCTGCAGTGCAGGGTGATTCATGGTCTCTGAAGCCAGAAAGGACCACTATTACCATTTAATCTCCCGCCATGGGACCTAAATTTTTTGTTTCCCCTAGAAGGTCTTCAGAGAGGGGGAGGCCGATGCCCCCATGGTGGCAGCTGTGCACCCCGTGGTGGCTGCCAGCCCTCTCATCCACCCCCGCCGCTGCAGGACAAGGAGCAGAGAGTGGCCATGGGAAGGGCAAGGGTTGAGTTTCTCCCTGAGTGGTCATGCTTAGGCACCTGCAGGACAGGGAATGGGCTTGACGGTGACGGAAAGAGGTGGGCTGACACCAGGAGCCACATTTCAGCAGTGCCTACTTCCCCGTCTCACTGCTCCCTCTCTAACCTTCACTCCTCAAAGCTGCTCTCACCCCTCATATCTTCCTACAAGCTCGAATTAACCCCCTCAGCCCTATTCTTCTTCACTCTCTTCTCCAGGGCTTTCTCTGGCACCACCTTCACACCCATACAACTGTATGCTGCTTTGCCTAATGTGAAAGATGAGATCTCTCCCCTGCATCCATTTGGGATGAGTTTTTCATGCATCCAAAGACACACAGGTCCTTTTGCCTGGGGCCATGGGCTTGCAGCTCCACCCTGCAACATGCTTTTGTTCCCTGTTCATGGGATTTGAGTGCATTCAAACTCCTGCCTTGAACTGAAGTCAGCTATCCAGGTGATTCAGCGCACTTTGTAAGAGCTAGCTCCTGATTACTTTGCACAACACCAGCTTTGTGTCCCCTGCAAACTGCACCCATGGTTCAGATTGTTTTCAAAGAAGGATTTAAGAAGATTTAGGACCAAGGGTCTTGCAGTGTCTTGTTAGTGATGGTCCAGCTAATTAATGCCTTCTCATTAACACATACATTTTGAGAGCTATCAGTCAAGTAGCTTTTAAATCATATAATGTGTGTTTTAATATTTCCATGTAATGCAGGATTTTAAAATACAATGTCGTGTGTAGTATGTCAAATGCCTTGGAGGAATTTAATTACACTGTAACTACACAGCTACCTTTATCAACCAGACCTATAATCTTATTAAAAAAAACCTCAAGAAGATAATTTGACAAGAACTACTTTCTG
This sequence comes from Cariama cristata, assembly GCF_000690535.1. Classification (NCBI taxonomy): domain Eukaryota; kingdom Metazoa; phylum Chordata; class Aves; order Cariamiformes; family Cariamidae; genus Cariama; species Cariama cristata. The sequence continues at coordinate 43,087 of NW_009599336.1, read as the reverse complement.
TGAAACTGTGTTGAATGATATAGCTTTATTTTTAGCATGTAATTCCCTGTTGATAGAGTGCTGAATTTGTCTGGCTTGCTTTTTTTTTCTCTAAGATTAGCATAACTGATCTATCATTTCCTGGGCCATTTTCTTTAAATGCTATGATTACTTTGGCAATTCAGCAATTCTTTGAAATATCCTTTCTTTCCCAAGACTCAATAAATAAAATTAACTCTAATGGTCCAGGGAGCTTCTTGATCAATTCTTTTAAATGTCTCAAGTAAGAAGTATGAGGGTTTCAAGGTTTCAAATATTTTGTTTTAGCAGAAGATACTAACTATTCATATGGGCTAATTGTTGGGTTTAATTCCCCGTAAAGTTTTATTCCAGTTACTAGTTAATTTTATTTTTTTTTTTAAGAATTCTGTTGACCAATATTGCCATTCATTTATTTCTGAAAGGAAGAAATGCAGAAATCAAGACCACAGTGGGATGTGGCTGACACTCAGGTCTTGTTCTGAATTAAAGGTGGGAGTGTGGGAAACTCTCAGCAAAAGGCCGGAACAGTAGGTGAGTATGGAAGTACATGAACTTGAAGGTGAAAGTTCATCTCATGCTGTGCCCATTAGTCAGCTGGATAACTTATCTTTGGTAAGCATATCAGAGGAGTCCTGAGAGAGTGGTTTAATGAAAAGTATGATGAATCTGCATGTATGTCAGTTCTTTATCTGCCTCTTTCAGCAGAAGTATTTTGCTGTCTATCGTTTCCTCATCGTTCTGACCTGTCATGACACTTACCAAATCATATCACACCAAGGAATTTCTCTTTTCCTTTCTAACAATTCCATAACTTCATGCAATACAGGAAGTCTTGAGGTCTAACAAGAACTGTAGATCTTCCCACAGCAAGGGTTGTCTGTATGGTGATACGTCTGAAAAAAGTATTGCCTGTGGTGAGCATCAAAGGACTTCTGAAGAACTGCCTGCCCTAGACAATCCCACAGCTTTTCTTGTATCTGGTGGTTTGCTGAGCATGACAACAGGTGTGGGTGACTTGCTCTTTGTTGTCTGTTTGTTTGTTTGTTTTCATCTGAGATTTTTATGTACTCAGAAGATGTTTTGTCCTCCTGGTCTTTGAAAACTCTTGAAAATGTGTACCCTAGAGGTTGAAAACCTAGAGGTAAACACAGAAGTTGAGATTTCATTGTCTGCAAAATCTAATTATTACACAAACCTGGTGACTTCCTGGGACTTACCATCTTCAGACTTCGAGTCTGGCACAGCTGACAAGTTCTAAATAATGAGTTGAGGATTATTTCAGACCTACTGTTTCCAGAAAACTAGGAGTAGATGTCTAGTTTGAAAGATCACACTGTTAGTGCTGGTTTTAGTTTTCTTTCCATTGCCGTCCCCAGTCAGAGGTAAGGTATTGTGCTGCACAGACCTGTGGTGTGAACTAGGGTAACAGTTCTTAGTAATAATGGGTTAGAAGAAATGTATATAGATAATTACTCATTACTTATGAGGAAAGATCTAACAGCAAGATCATAAATATGATGATTTTATTAGCAGAATTAAGAAAATCAGAACTGAAGTTGTTATTTCTAGGTGAACCTGAATGCCAGAACCAAAACATTTTGCTTTATTGTTATTATTGAAATGTTGAACTGTTCAGTGTGGTTCATTCCATCTTTGATGGAGATGAATTTAAAACTGATATTTATTATTTCCATTTTTTGTTTTAGCACTTGTTGTTAAGAAGGACGCTCAGTCAGTGCTTAATTATCATAACAGCTTCAATAAAATCCAGGCATCGGTACCTGAATCTCTATCTATTGCTCTTCAGCACATATTACCCCCATAAAAACACAGTGTACAAAACCAAATAAAATCATGGAACAGCCATGTTAAAATGTGAGTTAACCTAGATAATGAGCACCATTTGGAAAAAATGGAGCTCCAATTCCCTCTATCAACATTCTCTACAATGCAGGGGGCAGTTGTTTTCTTTGTTTAATCATTTCTTTGACCAGAGCTCAAAAGTCAATATCCTGCTGTCAGATGCAGGCTTGCATGTGAGGAATAGGTAGAGAAATTAACCAGGAAGCTTTGTGAATAGGGAATTGAATTTGCATCTAATTCACTAAGCACACATGTTTACATGACCTTTAAAAAAGGGAATTAAAGCAGTTTGATCATGAGCTCTAGGCAATCTGACTTACCGAGGCGATTGAATCAAGAGGCTCAGACACTTCTTACAAGAGAGCTGAGCTGGAAGAGAATTATTTTAATTTACATATAATTTCATATCAAAATCATAGCTTTGTTAGTACTATAAAATGAATCTAGAAGCATTGCAAATGACTGCCCAGAAGCTTCTAGGGTAGCAGCAAACAGTCTCAGGCTGTTGGTTCAGTAGGATGCCTTCTTGCTACCAAACAGAGCAGGAAGAGTATTCTGGAGATCTGACTTCAGAAGGTGGCAACAATTAGTTGGTTTAAGACCAAAAGAACCCCCACCATTGGGAAAGACAAACTATACCATGAACAGAAATATAAAATATTTGTTAATGGCATCCTTGCTCAGCAATATTTGGGCAAATAGCTATTGTTTACTGAGGTAAAATGTATTATAACATTAAATTCTCAGAGGAACATAAAGACTTGTTTAAATTACATAGGAACATTTAATTTCTAGATTCCTTTAATGCTAAACTTTCATCAGACAAAAAGTATGTGAAGCACAATTTTGATTATATGACCTGTTCCATGTCTAAGAGCCAAGCATCACTGACTCCATGTAAGCACTATGTGGTTCTAAGGATCTAGAGCACTGGGTTTTTAAATATGCAGAGAAAAGAAATACTTTTCAAAAGGGAGAAGGATAGCAGAGTTTTTTATTTACTCTCTAAATGCTCAACAACACACTTTCCAGAAGCATGTCAAAACTTTGGCTCTCCTCAGCCCACATGGGTATAGAACCTGTGTGTCTCAGTATGCCTTCCATTTCCAAGCAGGATAATACGTTACTTACCACAGGGGAAGCGAAGGTGGTGAAAACAGTGTGTCTTCACAGTCTGTGCCAGAAAGTCATGAGCTTCTTCTGCCTGTGTTTCAAGCTGACTAGGAGCTTTGTGTGTGTGTGTGTGTGTGTCTCTGGTCAGTGTGGTGCTAAACCCATCTAATAGACACTCAATTGCCTTATTAGTCGAGCCTTGGACCAAGCTACCCACTAACACAACTGTTTAGTTTTGTTCAACTTGGGAGTACAGGCAGAACTGCTCACAGCTACTTGCAAAAGCAGCTGCCAAGTTGTGCAACATGGGGGCTCTATGGGGCAGATTGTCATTGGTATTAGGACTACCTATATCATGCCTATGATAAATGTAAGGTTAACAAGCAAATATTCCCAGCCCAAATCCATTGAGATTTCACAGGATAATAAGCACAGAGGAGTAGAACAGGAATGCAGGGTTTCCTCTCCTTTCAATGGCTCATTTATACTAGTTATAAATGCTTAATGGCTGATTACATCTTCATCCTGTACAAGGCCCTCAAACATGTGTATCGGCACATGTTCCTCTTGTTCCATAGGCTACTTGGTTTATTGACTGTTCCATAATGCAAAGGCAGCCACAGCAAGGTGACCTTCCTCAGCCCTGCTCTGTAACTTTCCTAGCTGTCCTTCTTCAGCTAGACAAGTTTGTTTCAGTACAGCATGCCAAGTCCAGTTTGAAGAACAGGCTTGCTGGTTCTCTTCTGGGACAAATAAGGGACATTTGAGATAGCGAATAATGATATGAGATAGAGATTTGATGATGGTAATCTCATCTGGCTTGTGAACAATTTTTAGGGAATCTTTTCTAATTCACTCCACACCAGATGAAAATTTCCTTTTTATTTTCAGTTATCTGAACCACATTATCTGTAAAATTTTCTGAAAGTTTTAGTAATTTACTTGCTATTTGTAATCCTGCTAATTATAGATACATGTGATTTTCTGTTCTTGAATATCTACTTTCCAAGTTATAACAATACTGAAGAAAAAATAGTTTGCAAAAGTGTGGCACATATATGTAGTGAGCAATTCTGACTACAATTCTGGGCATAGACTGGGTACCAATTATATCTCTATTATGCCTAGTAGATTAGGGAAATCAAACGGTCTTAGCACCTGGGTTTTAATGCAGTCTAAGTAACAATATGGATGTTACTGCCAGACTGTACACAGCTCTGTATTGGAGGAGAACAGTGGAAATATACTGCAGACATCTTTATTTCTCCATTATATTCCCATTCTGTACCTCAGCTGAAAGGTCTAATAAACATCTAACACAGCTTTAGTTCTCAATTATGGGAATTTATGGATTATTATTGAAGTACCTTTTAGTGTTTCTGCAACTTTTTTTTTAATGGAAAATGTTGATGGTTTTGTTGGAAAAACAAGTTGATGGTTGTACCGGAGGAGATGCAGTCTTGCTAAAGACTCACGCCAGAAGAGAAGAATGGAAATGTGAAGACCTCAGCTAGTACTTCAGCTGCTTTTCAGAATCCAAACATTTATGTTCTGGTTGCAAATTTGAAATTTTCCACTGGTGATTTCAGTTATTCTTCTTTCTCTTTACATACATTTCTGTCAAAATTGCATTTTCCAAATTGGTCTGTAACACTATCCAGAACATTTGGATGTCAGTATTTCACTGAGTCTCTGATCATTTTTATCTGCTCGTTTCTGTGATAAGAACCCCTGACATGTTTCATGACAATTGCATTTCCATGTAGCAGTCCTCACTGAGACTTAAAGGAAGTTTTTGCCATGTTTAAAAACTTTTCTCATTAGCTTAAGGGTTATATGTGAGGGTTAGGTTTCAGGTCTGGCCCCCACCAGCCATAGTGGCTGATAGGATATATACAAGTGTTTTCACATAGATGCAAAATTTGTAGTGTATGCATGAGAACATATAGACATTATACCATTTGCATGACTGGAACAAGCAGCATTCTGAAAAACTGAAATGCAGAGTTGCTAACTTTTGAGTTTTATTTGATCTTTTTTTTTTTTCTTCCTACTAAATACTTCACAGTCCTAACCTTTTACAGCCAAATTTCATCATGTAAAATAATCTGAAATGGTGTCTTCATTTGGTCACAAGCACACGTTGCTTCTGTATCCACTCAGTGGTTATTTGCTTTAGATGAATCAGTAAGCCACACTCTCAAGATTACAGCCTTTCTTAAAAAGAAATGTGTTAGAAATTATTACAATGATGGTGGTGTCCAAATATCTGATGCTGTTGTGGCTTTGTGTAAACAGTTTCATTTACAACTCTGAAATGTTCAGGTATCTTACCAAGTTATTCTCTTCCCAGCTGGTTTATTGCACACTCTGTACGCCTGCAGAAAATGGTTGAGTCTACACGCCCTGCTATGGAGCTCAGCCTGCTTAGGAGGGGAACAGAAAGTCACACGTTCATTCTCCTCCCATCCTTTATCTGACAGACCATGTGCACAGTGCTCAACACCAGTCCTCAGTCTTCTCCAAGACCTTTACCAAACAACCAGAAATCTCCACAGAGGAAGAATGAAAGATTCCCAACTCCTCTCACCTTGAAACTTGGCTCATTCTTTTCCAATCCACCTATTTCCCCACAGTCATGGAGATTTTTATCTCTAACTTTTAGGGCTTGCAGATGTTCCAGACTCCACCAGAAGGGAAGTTTCTCTACAACTGTGTCCCCTGCAAGGACAAGGTATCTTCTCTATCACATCTGGGAAGAGCCATGCTTTCTAAACAGCAACTAACTTCTTATAAGCAGGCACCGAATACCAGGAGGTGAGTTGTCCCTGCCAGTTTCCCACACAGCAAATATGCAGTCAAGGGTCTTTAACAGATTTCCATCTCCTACTTTGTTGGCTTTTTGTTTATGTTGTAACAAACCCTGGCAGAAATCCTGAGCAACCTTCCAATCACTTGAATTGAGCCTTTCCTTGGTCTGATTTACTGTAAGGTTTGATGCAGGATGCTCAGTCTTTTCCCTCAAGCTATTTCATCTTGGAGAACCACTCAGTGTTTCTCTGATTCTGTGATGATAAAACCCAATCCATCTATCAAGATGAATCAGCAGACTAGGTCTGCTCACACCCCTCTCCCCACACACATACACAGCATTAAAATGCCAACAAGCTTCATGTTGAACATACGTGCAGAACAGCTATGATAAGTTAGAACAATCATTAACTTATTCACAGTGCAATTCAAGTACACCTTGTACATGAGTTTCCAAAATTATTTTAATAACAATCACCTTTGACTACACAGTTGAAGATAGCTGGATCTCTTCCTGAAGGCACGTTCCCACAATAACATCCATGGCACATCCATTACAGACAGTGCTGTTATTTCTCATTAGCTAGGACAAACAAAGCAGTGAGTCACAATCTCCCTGCATAAAGGATCCCATTGTTTTAAACTGATAAACCAGAGATTCTGCTTTGCACTGGTGTAAACCTGACATTGATTAAAGTTTTCTGGGATGTTATAAAGGCAGCCTTTGAATTGACAGGGACCTGAGGTGTCAGGGAGAGAAATCTATGACAATGATACAGCCTGTTTGTATCTTTTCCAACAAAAGTGACTTGGCTTCTCTCATCGTTGGGACAACCTGTTATATTTGCTGCAAGTATTTCTCCAAACTCCTCTAAGAAAACTAAGCTTAAGCTAAATAAATTTTACTAAATGTTTCCATCCAAAGTTTACCCAGTAAAAGATGTTGTGTGTTTATACACTTTGCACTTATTAGCCTATTTCTGGTAGGTGGCAGTTGTTTCCAAAGTATGGCAAAGTGTATCTAATTTACTCTACTATGAGAAAGTATTCTTCCTCCTATGCTTTGGCTCTTGTTTTGTTGTTAAGTTTTGTAAAATCTTAGCACTAATGGTGAAAGCCAAACAGAAATATTTTTACTTGCACTTTGCCAGTAACATCAAAAGAGGTGCTATTATCTCAACAGCAATTTGGACTGGTTATCAAATGATAATCTTGGAATAAGTGAGTATGATTTGTGATGGTACCTATCTTTTGTAGGTGTGGTTGGCATTTATTAAAATGTTTTGTTTTGTTTTGTTTTGTTTTCCTGCTGGATAGCATGCCAAAGACTTCAGGCAATAAGTAATTATTCCATGTAAAATATTTATTCTCTGCCAGTTATATGTCTTTCTCAAAGATCTGACTTTGCAGCAAGTGTTTAAAACCATGTAAAAGCTTAAACAGGGGGCCAGAATAAAATGTGATGTAAGCAACTACAACAGAAATACATGTTGTGTGTGCTCAGTAGCTCTGTTGAATAGAGACTAGTGGTAATTATTTCCTGCATTTATTTGGAACCTTAGTATTAAATTATCCAATACTGGGCACTCAGTTTGTGTTCCAGCCACAAAACCTGTGACCCAGCTAGGAACTCGCTAAGGTTTCTGAGGAAGATTTTGGTGTTTTAAAACTGCAAAATAAAACTTCTTTTCCTTTTCATTCCATTATATGTTGTAGGTTATTCCCCTCCTGAAAATGTTTTCTGTGTGTGAAGGGAAAGCTCCAGAATACATGCACACTATAAAATCAGGTTGATCACAGCAGTTCCTAGCAGATGTTGTGCTTCTGAACCATAACTATGGCTTTGAGCTCCTGTGCAGTCACAACAGTTCATTCTGCACAGTAATGTACCAGAAAGGCTAAACTGAACACACTGGAATAAATTGTACTAGTCTGAACTTGTACTAATTTATTTAAAGCTTTATTTTCTCAAATCTAGTGCTAAGAACTGAACTCATAACCTAAGATCTACTTCACCCTTCCAAAATCATACAAGAGACACAATCAACAGAGCAAATAGGGTAACAAATGTGCAGGTACAGTCTGTATTATCTGCCTTCTAAAAGGAAAAAAATCACTTCAAAATCCACATGTCTACACCATTTATGTTTTCTTTTCCTGACTTTGACCTGAGCACCTAGATACAAAGCTGATTTTTTTTTTTTCTCTAGTTCCTTGAGAGAGTATGCAGCTGCTGCTGCATTGGTGCTTGCCTGCAGGACTGGCAGGTGGTTGTACTTCTGAGAGGTTTCAGGGCATGTCTTTCTCCTGAGAAATGTTGGAGGGCACAAACCTCTCCTCAAGTACAAAGAAAAAGCAAAGGAAGAAGTTCCAGGAGGTAAAATAAACTTCTGAAAGAGACAAAACTGTAAAGTAAGCCACAGTTGAAGTAACAGAAGACATTGCCGTTCACTGTTGTATCTCTTCAGTAAGCCATTCTCAATAAATAAGTGCATTTAAAATCCATTTCTATTTATTTAAATTTTGCATTAGGGAGCAACTTTCTGTTAATGTTAGTGTAGTTCCAGCAACTTACGAGCGTTACCTCTGACATATGCCAGTGTGCCAGGTAATTCAGACCCTTGGACATAACTTCAATGTTTTCTTGTCTCCTCTGTGGTGGTTATGAAGGGACATTCATGAACAATGAAATCTCTAGATAATTAAAAGCCAATCCCTGTCTTTATTGCACAGCTAATCTCTTGCTAAATCTTCAATATGCTATTGCATTTCAGCAAAGTCTTTCTTCCAATGCTGAAAAACACTTTGCACAAGTAACTCCCATTCATAACAACATTGATACCAATTATTTACAAAATCCTTCTGCTTTGTAAACACAGCTACACTGTTAAAAATTTCACCTTCAACTTTTTCACTGTATTAAATGGCTAGTTAATGCTTTTGGAGAGCACTGAGCTAAAAGTGCATCTCAATCGTACAGTAACCTTGGCCATTCTTGGACCTCTTATAAGACTCATCTTCAGATATTTTGCTATGGAGAGTGGCTAGTATCAAGCACTTCGCAAGGTGGTAAAAGCCAGGGAAAGGATACATATATAGCACTTGCTCTCAGTATTTGTCCTGCAGAGAAGAGGTTCCTCTGAGAGAATAATTATGATATCTAATAAACTTCTTTAAAATGTTACTGCTGGAGCCTATTGACAAGTCTGGGTATGCCTGACATTAATATAAACACTGAATGATTATAGTAAGACATAAGAAGGGAATGGGCACTGCTGGTTTAATGACATGAAATTAATTCAATATGGTATGAAACTTGGTAGCTATTGGAGTATGAAGGTTGTGTCCACCTACAGAAAGCAATAAAAGTTTTCCTCCTTAAAAAAATAAAAAAAAAAACAGCCCTAAAAGGTTTGTTTTATTTTTATATTGATACCTCTAATATCAAACAGACAAAAAAAAATTAAGATTTTGATCAGAAAATACTTAAAATCAGAACAGCCAAAGGAGTTGCAGGATACAGCATACTCTGAAGACAAAGCAAAATCATTGGTTATCATCCCTACCAGTTCATTTATTATACTCTGAATAAAAGTAATTGTTTATTCTTTAAATCTGTCTGAAATTCAATATTTCTCCAATGCAACTCTAGAAAAGACTGAACTAGAAAGTCAAGTTAGCAGAAAGGCTGGTGTAGAAGTATTAATACGGTGTAAAAACATGCTGGCATGGCTTATTTTCATAATTTGATAGGCATGTATTAAACTGATCATCTTTTTAAACTGGTATCTATCTTGGAGATTTTACTGATATGTTAGTAACAGCTTCTGAAGGTAAGCTGATAATGTTATTTATATATTGGTACAAAACTAGTAGATTGACAAGACCTCAATTCGGAATTGCACGTAAGTAACAGTGGCAAGACACAGTAAGACTTAGAATCATAGAATCATAGAATCATAGAATCATTATGGTTGGAAGAGACCTCAAAGATCATCAAGTCCAACCATATACCTGATGCCACCCTGTCCACTAAACCATGTCTTGAAGTGCCACATCTAAACGTTTTTTGAACATCTCCAGGGACGATGACTCCACCACCTCCCTGGGGAGCCTGTTCCAATGCCTAACAACTCTAACAGTGAAGAAGTTCTTTCTAATGTCGAGCCTGAGAAGGGAACAGAAGGAGTTCAAAACATGGTGAAAGAGAGGGATGGGATTAGATCAGACTGCATCCTTGGTATTATTAGAAGGATTGCCTGTTAACTTGTTGCTGATCATACAGCATTGACATGAATAAAAATATTTAATTCTTGAACTTACTACTTCAGTATTACAGAGCTGAACACTTTCTATCTGCTGCTAAATTGCAGACTTCCAGTTTCCAACAACTTGAGCTACCCAACATATTGCTGCTTCAGATCCATTTTCATACATATAAATGTAACAGGTCTGTACTTGCACAGGAACATGAAGGACCTCCTGGATTTGTTTTTATGAGGAGGACATCCTGAATTTTTGTCAGCATGTGTGACTTAACCATTGTGCAATTGTCACTACTGTATAATTCTACACGGAAATGACACTTTCACAGATCAGTCTATATCTGATTTGGCCTGAAACCCTGCTATTATCTCTCACTTCTGATCGCTTGAATGTGGAAACATTTCTGGGCTCTGAACATTTTGAAAGTGATTACATATGAACACAAAAAGCAATATTCAGAGCGGAAAGTTTCAGCCTGACTTTTAAAAGTGTTTGGCAAGGGACATTCAATGAGTTAAAAGGGTTGGGAGTTCCAGACGGAAGGAACAGGGTATGCAAATATTCAATTAGCAGTAGCACGAGGGTGAGACTTTGGAAGAAACAGAACAATCTAGAGATGAATCTCAGGGAGAATTGGCAGGAATGTAGGTGACAAGGAAGTCTTATAAATCATGTCATGAAAAAAGCATGGAATGTTTGATAGCAGGGAACGAAATGTCATATAAAAACAGTGCAGCACATTATCCAATTAGAAGCAAATGCAATGAGAACATTTCAGGGTAATGCAGGGATCGGCTTACTTCTAGGCAAGAGTCCAGCTCACACATTTTAGAATGGCTACCGTGGAAGCAAAGTGTGTATAGGAAAGTAGGCGTGAAGATGATTAAAATAACCAGGCCTGCTCAAGATTGCATGGGATGAAGACAGTATAATTAACTTGGCTAAAGGAGTGTCTTATCCTTGCGATATATGTAAACTGATAAGAGGCTAAACAAGTGGAGGCAGCCGAAAATTGAATGAGATGGAATGGAGTCCTCAGAACAGCTCCAAAAACTTGACTCATTGTGTTGCTGTAAAACATGTCCATTTGATCTGCAACATGGAAAGATCACTCAGCTTGGTCTCCATCCTGAAGCAATTCACATTGCAGTGACATTTAGGTACAAGTAGGACTTTCACATGCAACTTTGTCTGTGCTCTGAGCCAACTAAAGATTAGTTTACAACAGATTACCATGGAGTATCTGGAAAAAAATTTCTTGCAAAAAACTGATTTTCCAGCAGACAGATAGGCAGGATGGAGACAGTAAAACAGTGGTTAGATAAGAAAAATAATGTGAAGTATACATGCAGATCCTACTATCTGAACAGAAATGAAAACTCAACATTGATGCACTAATATATTTTTAAGAAAAGTTATAAGAAGAAGATGTAAGGAAATCAGATTTTATTTTTCCCTTAATTATCAATAATTCCATAGTGTATTGTTGCAGTTTCATTTAGCTTTTCCAAACGAAATTTTACAACATGAGGAAAAGAATTCTAAAGCTCAAGCTGACCCTTGAAATTTTGATGTACTGAAGATTAGAAAGAATCTGCAAAATAAATAATAAAGGCAATTGCCAAGAGTTCAAGGAAGAGCTAAGGAAAGAACTGTTTAGGACACCCTGAATAACTTTTTTGTTTGTCTGACTGTTCAGCTGAATAAACGAGTGTCAACAGAAATTGATTTTTGCTTCATATTTTCTACCTATCTAAAATGGAAAAAACCAAACCAAACCAAAACAAAAAACCACACTACCAAACCACAAACAAACAAACACAACCAGAAGAGTTTGTTTTACACTGAGCAAAAGCTTTCACGTGATCTGGAATGCAAGCTTTACTCTGATCACTTGTGGTAAACATTAACGAAAGTAGACTTTCAAAGAAAGTCAAGTAGGATATTAGCTGACTCTCTACAAAATGTTCTCACCAGCTGAAGTACTCAAAAGAAATGTTTTGAGTTGGTAGCACACTGTTGATAGCATGACCTTTCTCATTCTACCATGGTTCATAGCAATGTCTTCAATTTATCTAAAGAATTCTTTAAAATAGAAACAGACCAACTGATCATCACATTATGTCTATAAATATGCCTATAGAAGTAATGTATTTTGCAGTCCTTAGACTTTCAGTTAAAACTCCCAGTTGACAGTAATGAAAAATTTTAAAAAGCTGTTGTTTTCAGAGAAAACTTTCAGTTCTTTGAATGGCTACTTAACAGGGGATGAAAGACTAAGAAGTGACTTTACTTTTGTGCGGACAGATTAGATTGTAATTCCTATTTTTGTTCCCATCATTGTCTATTTTTCCTCTGAAGTGCATATTTGATGATTTCTTTTCAGAAGGCTTGTATCCAATGCAACACTGATGTACCAGGCTGAGAAAGTGAAGTATGTTTCTTCTCAGAGCAAGTATGCAGTCCAAATCTTAAGAAGCCCTTTTATTTCATGACCTAACACAGCTGGTGCTTAGAGTTTTTAAGACTGTGTAAATGAAAATGAAACTACAGGATCTATTTCTCTAAAATCAATACCTTTACTTTCTGGTTTTAAAACTGAAGCATAGTATCTTTCCTTAGAACCATAATGCAGAAGAGTTACAATCAAACTGTTCTGATAACAATAATACAGGTATTTTTCAGTAATAATAAGGTGCACTAGTGAATGGATTAAAAACTAGGGAGTTCACGCTGCCTGTGCAAGACTGGCACAGATAACCATTCCAGAGTCCACTCCTCCAAGATACCAGCACTTCCACTTTAATAGTACTGCTTGTGAGATACACAGCATTACAAAGAATGGTTTTCAATACTTGTCAAGCTTTCTGACCATGAAAATCTATTGTGAGCTCTAAAAATTAATGTTTCTCTCTCAGACACTTAAATTAATTTTAATCAAGATTGCGCATCATCCTCCTTTCATATTCTTTCTGGAAATGAAACTAAGGGGAGGTCAGGATCTTCCCTTGGGCTTTGTTTCAGAATTTTTATGGCAGCTACTGAATTACTTGGAGCTTTAAACTAGTCAGTTTTCCAAAGCTGAGAACAAATAAAGACAAATCTAATGGGAGAAAGAATTTAAGCAGAAAAATATGAATAATTAGGAACTGTTTAAGAATATTTTACTAGATGTCTAAAAGTCACAATCAATGAAGAAGGACAACTGTTCTGGCAATAAGCCAGCTTGGCTTAGAACGGAAATGAAAGCCATTCTTAAAAATACAGGTGTATACAATATTTGTATGTCTCTGTGTGTGTATATGCACATAAACTGATCAATACATATAATGAGTAAAATGGGGGAAAGGGAATTAATAAGTAATTGACAATGAAAGCAGGACAAATATGAATATCCAGAAAAGTTAAAATACAGTCAGAGGTGCTTTATAATACACAAGTAAGGCTTCACTGTGCTGAACAGGAATGACATAAATCTGGAATATACAGAAGGGGATGAGTCAATGATACCACATAATTTCACTGACTCAATAATTGGGTACAAATGAAAAACAGGGGGTTTCATACAGTCAAATATGAAGACATACATCTCAGAGTAAAGAACATAAGCTACAGGAGCACACTCCTTTTGGAGACGGTACAGAGCCTAGAGCAGAAGGACTCAATTCTTGCTTTGATGGTGACCCCTGTCATAAATAATAAATGTATTAATAATAATAAGGGAAAGTCCTTCCTTTTCCTTATTACTATATTACTAAGGTATCAGGCATTATTGCGGCTTGAAAAATGTCCAAGCCTGGTACTCATAATTTAAAAGAGGTATTTAAAAATTGAAAGAGTTTGAAAAAAATCTATAGGAAAGATTAAAGGATTGGAAAATTGGGCAATACTGAAACAACCAGAGTTCTCTTTCTTTAGTTGAAAAGTGAAAAGGTTAATGGACAAAATGCTATATATTTATAGACGTAGTTGTACACATGTGGTGGGTTAACTTGTTTATCCCTAGTTTCCATTCCATCTGCTCTTCCCCTTCCTCCAAAGAAACTATAGTATACACTATACTATAGTATGAATATTATGCACTGATTCAACTACAGAAGTCAAGCTAAAGACAAAGACAGTGGTTTCTTCCAGCTTTAAATCTGCTGCTGCAAAATGAGTTCTGCCTGGGTTTGAGAATGGTACTGGGAGAGAGGAGAACATCTGATCTGTATGATTGCAGTGGAAATCCTCACCCAAGAACTGAAGCTATTTTTTGTCACCAGCTCTTTCATCTGAAAAGGGATCAACTCAGGAATTTGTGTCTACACTGTGAACAAGATCATGGAACCAATCAGGTTAAAAGGCAGATAGAAATGGTAGAAATACAATTTTCATCAATTTTCCCAAAGAAAGTGCTGAGCCTGAAGAAGCAGAACAGTATAGGGTGGGAAGGAGCAGTCAGTGTTAAGGGAAGTCAGAATGCTTGCAATGCTGGTTACTTTCATGATCAAGATAGGGGTAAAAAGCCTAATGTGGATGGTGTGTTCATGAATAGTTATTGATTAGGAAGAAGCTCTCTATACAGAAACATTTATCTTTTGCCAGAAATCCTAAGGAAATTCGTATTAGCTCCCTATAGCCACAACCTCCAAGCTACAAACTCTAATCTAAAACATTAATACATCAATAATAGACTATTTTGACTATAACAAAAAGGTAGCTGTTAAAATTCTCATCTCTGTTCTTAAAATGTGAATTCTTTGGAGAAGCAATCAGTCTTTTCTAAATTCAGAAACCACAAGTAGTTACAGGCAAGCAATGCCACTCTCTCTGAAAATCCCTCTGCGTAACTTGTATTATTGCTATAATCAGCTTTTGTATCACCTTTTTCCTTTTAGATTTAAGGATAAGATTAATATTAAAACCTTGAGCTCAGGAATACCATGATTATTCCTGTGAAGTACTGACTATGTTTACTTCTCAGCAAGGTCAATGAGAGATCAGATTTGGAAATATCTAATTGGTAAATAAAATTTCTATTCTACAGAAAGAGTGAAAGTCTGGAGCAAAAAGTGTACATTTAGTAGCAAAAATACATTATTTTTGAAACAAGATATTGAAACATTTGAATTTGACAGACCTGGAAAATTATAATAAGCAATTTCTGATTCATAGAGTTTTAAATTGAGGTTAAAACAAAACAAAAGAAAACAAAACCAAACTTAAATTACTTATCTTGTTGTTGTTCCAAGGACATTAAATTTTTATCAGAATTTTTTTCAATATCGACATAATCCTGCAAAATATTTCAGTTTCATAGAAAGAACATTTGAATGGAAAATTGTTTCACAAGAAATTAATTTATCATCTCTGCTTCTCCCATGAAATGGTTATGCCACTTAAGTCAACTTTGACTACACCTTAAGAATTGCCATATTCCATAAATATTGCAATATTACAAACAGGGTACAAATTAGAAAAAAATGCTAGTAAGCTATTTGAATTAAAACCTTCAGTAATTACTCAGTGTATTGGCCTACGTATAAATCTTTAATTTTATTTGACTATTGTCATTCTACTTTTTCTATCTGATCAGATGCTGTTTTCCATTTGCACAGCAGAATATAATCCAGAACAAAGTAACTTTGAAGATATTTCACACAAGAGAATTGTTGGTCTAATCAACTTGTGTGAAAGTGATTTATAGGTGCTCCATGTTGGAATAAAGTCTATTAGGATACTGACGACAGATACTTCAGCTGAATCAGATTCTGTAACTTTTCTTTCAGTCATTATAGAATGTAGGACTTCAGGACACTCATGATACAGACAGCTTAAGAGTAGGTCAACAGCATTGCCTGTCGCCTGTTTCTTCTTATGCTTAAGTCTGAAAAACCTGTATTTTTCATCTTTTCTATGACTGAGGACAGAGAAAAAGAGGAATGAGTGTCTTGCAGTTGAATTTCATAAGTAATTTGTAATTTAGAAGTGATATTTATAATTACTGTAAAGATTGTTTATTATCCAATACTCAACATCATATAAGAAGAACCTAGCATATGACTGAAAGCACTCAAAGCCTAGCTGATTTTTACAACCATTAAACCACATAGGCATTCCAACCAGACATATTAATACATTAAAAAATGCGATCATGATAATTTTCCTGTTTACAAGAAGAATAACTGATCTGATACAAGACAAAAAGTGGAGTAGTCCTCAGAAATATCTTCAGCACCAGAACCAGAACCAGAAAGCAACACCCTCTGCCCTTTTGAATGAGGCAACAAGAAAACCAGCTAGAGCCACAGCCACTGCATTCAGTAGATTTTTCTTTAAAAGTTTCCTGTATCAATCCTTCCTTCGAGTCTTCCTTCGAGACAATATGTATGCATACATGTATAATCAGAGATGCTGAGATATCAGCATCAGGACATCAGCAGTTTCTTACAACTTTCTCCTAGCTGTATTGCTGCTTCCTTCCAAACTGACATTGTGCAGTTTCTAGCTACCCCAAAGTCTCAGCTGTGAACACCCAAAGCTATTTCTTCATATCTGTTAGAAGATATCACCATGGGTCTAAGAAAGGGAGAGAACGGTGTGTTTTGGGGTTTGTTGGTTGGAAAGAGCAGAGTCTGAAACTGAAAAAAATATGAAATAGATGGAGACTTCTAGAATAAAAAAAAATCAATTTTTGACCCCTGAATTCCATTCAAAAATAAGGACAGTCCTGAGAATTTACTTATACACCCTATATTTTTCTGATCTCTCTGCTACAAAGCCAGGAGTCTAGACTCCATCTATCCCTGGTGTCAGGATTCTTTGGAGATGAGTCTCAAATCTCCCTGAGTCTTTCACAGCACCTTGGAGACAGGAGTCAGGAGTTGAGAACCTCCTGGTACTAAACTGCAGTTCAGTTCTCATGGCTTATAAAGTCAAGAGACCAATTAACCTGTAAGCTAACAAAATCCAGAAACAATGCTCCTGACAAGGAGTCTTCCAGGCAAACTGGTAAGGATTCAGGGAGTGAGCTGTCAAGAAACTTCACTGTCTGAAAAGATTCCCAATCAAAATCTATGTAGGATCAGAAATTTGTCAAAGGCAACGTATTTTCACAAACTCACATTTTCTGATTGAAAAGATTTTCATCAGGAGTTTTTCCAGCTCTTTCTAATATTGTACTTATTCAACGTACTTTTACGTATTTCTCATATATACAATACAATGATCTTTCAACAAGCAGACCTTCCCCCAAGACATTCTGATACAAATCAGGTATTTTTTACCAGATGCAACTCAGTGTGTAACTATTGAGACAATTCTTCTGGTCCACCTCTTTCATCCATGCTCTTCCTCAGGTGATAACTTAGACGTATGACCAGAACTTAATGAATTGTATAGCAGCTTACTCTCAACTATAACATTTTCTGGGAGTCCAGAAACCTTCTCCACCATACAACAGATTCATAACTGCAAGGTTATAGGGTATGACACTTCTAGTATCAACATGTTAATGAAACTGAGCAATGTTATGGGATTTTTTTTGGCTACCTTTCAATTAATTTAGTTTTCTTAAAATAAAAATCAAGAGGGTTACCTTTAAAGAGCTATTCTTTATACTAAAATTGTATTGAAGTAAAGAGGATTTCATTGAATCATCACATTATTTGTAGCACTTTCCTAGTTTGACATCCTTTCTTCTTTTTTCATCACTCACTGTAAATCCAAAAGATAAGTGGCTGAGATCATACCTTCTAATAATCTTCTATTATTTATTACTTAGGACAGAGTTTTTGATGAATTAGTCTATAACCTGCATCCCTGGAATACACTTGCAATTCAGGCTGTAGTGGTTAAAATTTCTCTTGGAAGATTAGACTCTTCCAGGAAAGTCTAGGAGAAAGGAGTAGAAGATTTAATGCTAGAGGATATTCTTTCTGGGCAGACTGCTAGATAACGCTAAGTGTGAATCTATGCTGGAATATGGAGCAAAGTGAAATAACTAAGGGAAAACCAGCAGAAAGTTGGAGAAGTCTTGGCAGAGAATACTTTAATGTCTTTCTTTGCTGGTTTATGAAAAGTTCAATATTTGAAAAATAGGAATAAAATTATTAATTTTATTTCTACTAATTGAAAATATTGTGAAATGACTAGCATATACATTGAATTATAACAATTCAAAAGCATTTACACCCAAGAATAAAAATATTTGATACTGCCAGTGGCTTAGTCATAAAACATAAGAAAAATTAAAGTTCAGATGAAAAGACATTTATCTCATTTCTTGAAGGTAATACACATTATTCCAGGAACTAGTCTTTAGAGTTAAGGGTGGCATCCTCCTTATCTGAACTTCTGAGATCTAGACAACTAGTCAATACTGACAGTGAATAACTGGAACAAGTTCATTGGTATTTTCTGTATTTCCCTCATTCTAGTATGATATACTCCAACAATGCAAATACCTCCCTACAAGCAGCAATTATTATAAAACTTAGTGTTAGGTAGATAGGTACCCTGGAGCTCACTCTGTCATGGATTGTCTAAGCAGAGAAGAGTTATTTCTCTAAGGGGGCAAGTTATGCGGATTCCGGTGAAGCTAATCAATCTTCATCAAAGGGCTATATCTTTCAGAAATCTGGCTAAAACCAAACCTATTCAGAAACAGATGGTTTGGAATGAGGATATTAAGTAATTTTTATTCTCATGATAACATTTGGAGGGTCATCCAGTTTTCAGGAATAAGTGATGAAGTCATTTATGAATAATGGGAATTGTTATCATATCGTGTAGCACACAAAATCAAAGCGTTAGGCTGGAGGCTGAGCAATTGTTCAGCCTCCTGTCTTCAATAATTAGATTTCATTAATGCTAGTTGAATGACATATTAAGTGACCAGTTGTGAAAAATACCACCCAAGGACATTGAGCGGATACAAACCTTGTCAGCAACTATATGATCTAAAAGATACTTGTACATCTTCTGTGGAAAAGCAACAGCAGAGACTTAACAGCACTGGACAAAGAAGATGTTACACGGAAATAGATGACAGCTAAAGCATGTTGCTGGGAATATGTAAGAGGCAAAGATCATGGGCATTACCTGGAAATAGAAAGTACTCTGAGCAAGGTGTTCATGCTCTTTCCATTCCTGCCAGCTCCAGTGAAATTGGAGTGTATGTATCTTCCTTTAACTGAAAACGATCTCATCAAAGAAGTATCTAACCCCATCATTAAGTTTCTTTTCATGATATATAATTATTATTATTAACAGTAATATTTTTGCTGTAATACTCTGCTTTCTGTATACTCCCCACTATTCCCAGAACATCCTTCCCCAGCTCTGTAAATTCCAAGAGCTCAGCAAAATGAAGGGTATTCAGCACATCTGCCTTTCCCATGGCACCTGGTGAGTGAGATAACTTTTCTCCCACTGTGGTACAATCCACTTCGTTATTTCATGCCTTTCAGATTGGAAAAAGTACCTCAGGAAAATAAGGCTGCCTTAAGTAACCAGACTCCAGATGTCTAGCACGTACATGCAATGCAGGATCATAACCTATGCAAGTGCCAAAAGCAGTCAGCAAAAACATCACAAACTGAGTTTGATGCAGCACAATGCCAGATCTGACAACAATAAAACCACAAGTAATATATAACCTTATCAGCAGTTAAGCATTCAGTAGAGTCTACATCATCAAGAGCCGGCTGAGTGCAGCTTTAGAAAGAAGCCTAGTATTTTAGCAATTTTGAATCACTGTTAATTTCCCCTTCCTCATTTACTATTGATCTTTCTTTGTCTGGTATGCCTTTTTCTCAGCATATCTACACTCATTGACAGTCCTGTGCAACTGCCTGCAATCCTCTCAAACATGACATCATGGCTCCCTTAGTAGTTATGATTCGCTATCTGTCTGCTCATACAATTTAGCCCCTATTGTGACAGGTGGAGAAGGCTTGGAGCAGAAACCTGTAGGATTTAACACTAGTCTGATCAGCACTGACTGTCCTATCTTGCACAAGGAACAAGGTGTTGTTGCAGTAAACAGTGCTGGGCAGGATGCAGGGTTCCCCTGCCCATGACATCTGACCATTGGTTATGTTTCTGCCATCTTGGACACCAATGAGTCCTTTTAGAATACTGCCTTTTTAAAATTGTAGATTTTGCTGCTATTTATACATTTCACATTCCTTTTCTTTACATAGTCTTAAGTTTCTGAGTTCCTTAGGAAAAGCACTGGGTACAGAAGGGCTGATTACAAACTGGACTGTCAGTAGTATTTCAGTCCTGTTAATTATTCTTCTACTGTAGACAGGATAAAAACATCCAAACCAAAAGAAATAGGGTTTACCAGAACAGATGGACAGTTCTTCCTTAGTTACAATATATATGGCTCAAAATATACTAAAATCTAAGCAGTACAAAAGCAAACCTTTACTAATTATGGAACTACTGACAAATTAACTCCCAAGCAGATGGATCAACTGGCAGCCTTTACTGTCATCATTGAGTTTCAGTTATTCTACAACTTTTCTGAGAGCATACTGTATGTGGGACGTCAAGTTTTGCTTTGTCAAAAAACTTCTTTTTGGCAGACATGTGTATGTTAATACTGCCAGACACCTTTAGAAACACCTTGAAAGAGCTTGGATCATTTCTCATGGACAAAACTGAACGGGTAACTATCCTCCCATCTACAAATCTCTCATTTCTTGATTCTCAGTACAATTCTGCCTTGAGACTTCATGAATCAGTATGGATCACAGGGGTATTTAGCATCAAAACTAATTTTACATCTACTCATTAAGAAATACAAAAAGCAGTTTCCCCTGTGCTCACAATGGTGAACTAGATAAGTACCTTCCTAAAGAACAGGCGTAATTCAAATATGAGTAGATGCAGACTTTGTCTAACTGGGAAGGGAAAGGAGGAAAAACTCTGCAGTTAATGTCCCTAACAAAGTTGTTATTTACTATGTCCAGCACTGAGGATGTGAGCAAATGTCTCTTGGACTTTTCTCTCTCACTAGTGACCAATGTAGGTAAAACAGTCAGAAAGCTTCTCATTTAATGTTGTTGTTTGTTTGATTGATAACTGTAAGTGCGAACATCCAATCAGTCTGAGACATGGAAGATTCCATGTAGCTGTTCCAGTAGAAAATGAAAATACATTAGTAATTTTTCTGTAATGTCTCCTTAACTTAGGATTCCAAGCAAACCTCACTGAACAACTCCAACTCAACCTTACTCAAGACACTCAACAATCAGAAAATCTGTCAGAAGAAATTACATTGCATGTTTTTGACCGGCTAAAAGATTGTTACCAGCTATGAAAAAAAGATGTGGTAGCAGTGATTCAAGAACATTACCATTTT
This sequence comes from Cariama cristata, assembly GCF_000690535.1. Classification (NCBI taxonomy): domain Eukaryota; kingdom Metazoa; phylum Chordata; class Aves; order Cariamiformes; family Cariamidae; genus Cariama; species Cariama cristata. The sequence continues at coordinate 21,657 of NW_009599336.1, read as the reverse complement.
CAGACTTAATATTACCATTTAATACATTCTGATGAAAATAAATCATGACCAGTATCATAACAGACATCAAAAACTGAGGCTAACAGAAAACTTTTAATGTTGAACTACTGAGATGCATCTGTGGGAAAGCTCATGAATGGATTTTTTTTTCATGGATAAATACCATATATGTTTCTATGACTCAGGCTGGCAAAGTTGATAAACATTTCTTCAGAATTAGCAATGCCAAAACTCAGAAGAACTGACTTGAAACAGAAGCAAGTATATGGCAAGTAATAATGGTGGAGGGGAGGAAGAAAGAAAAAGGGAAGCAATGAGAGCACCAACAAGTGAGAGCGGTGCCTAATATAACTATGGAACTGGACATTGCAGTCAAAACCAACTGTAATAACCACTGTACAACAAAACAAAGCTTTGAGATAAAAGAATGTTTGATCTCTTCAGGAAGGATGTCAAATTAGATGTTATCATGAGTAATAGAAACATGGTAGAATAATCATCATCAGTGAAACACAAACTGCAGAAGGAAAAGCTTTAAATAAAAATAAACATAGTCAGGTGGAATTGTCTAAAGCCATATGACAATCTATAAAGAAGAGAAGAAGGTGGAGTCCATAACAGTCTGCTCATTTGATCATCCTTTTCAGAAGACTGACGAAATAGACTCCAGTAGACAATTCTCAAGGGCAAGGCTGTCAAGCCATTGCACAGGCAAGACAAAGGCACATTCATCCAGAAGTTTACCCCTTCCTGATTAAAGCACTCTCTGGAGTTGAGGGCTAAATTCCCACGGGCCTGGAGAGCCAAAACTGCCAGCTGAGACACTGCTGCCCAAAATCTCTTGGGAGAAAATCCACAAGGAAAAATAAATATTTTAACCATAAGGAAAATATAAATTGATGCTTGAAATGAGAGGGAGGTCTCTAGTCACCAGATCTTCAAATCAAAAGTAGAGACAAAAAGGTCATCTGAATTTTCAGGGTTTTCCTTCTTATATCAGCTTTCCTTGCATGTTTCTCTCTCTTCCCCTATGAGATATTAATCTTACTGCAACAGTGAATTTGGTGGTCAAGAAGCAATCAGAATTAGTTTTTTTTCTGAAATCAAAACCCCTTGCTGCTTTCTGGAGAGTTTTGCTTTTAAAAGTTTCTCTTTCCAAACTTTCACTTTGGATGAAATTTATCCCACAAATTTTCTGTTGGATTAACTAAATGTAGGAAGTAAATGGCATGTGAAAAGGCGCTAACTACTATCACTTGATAGTGACAAATTACTTCAGTGTTAGGAGAAATGATTGAGATAACAGCCATTTCAGTCTCTGTGGCATTAACAAAGCAGCTCTTGCAAGGGACTAGCTTGAAACAGATTCAAATACACATGATAAAAAATTAATTCCACTAAAACTAATGTTCCAAGTAACTGACACACCTTGAGATTTGGGGTATAATTTATCTAAGTATTCCCTTAGAGATCCTTTCTTCTCTGTAAGCCACATGAAAAATCATGGTGTCACTTAATGTTCTTTTTTACCTATAAAATATTTTATTGTTAGTTAGGTAGCATGTAATATATAGTGTAATTTAGTTCACATGGTAGTGACTATTCTGTTCTTTTCAAATTGCGAAGAGTCATTACCATGAAGCTAATGAAATATAAGCAGCTAGACCAGATTCCAAAATAGATGGATCTATATTTTTTCCTTTTCTGGAGTCAACAGGAATTTTCTCAGCAACATCAGCAAGAAGCAGATAGTTGGTGATCAGATTTTCCATGAGATTAGACAGCTGTCTTAGTGAGAATGAACCTGTTTGGAAAGCAGAGCTCAGAGAACACGTCAACAAAAGGGGAAATTTCGGTTTTTGGGGGGTGTAATTTCCCTTGTCTCCAGCGTATAAAGTATTAGCATAATTCCTCAAGTGCACACTACCTAAGATACCTGTGAGTTATTTATTAATAGTTAAAGAAGTTATCTGGCATCCAGCATCAAATAGAATTCTTGAAAAGATCTGACAGCAGAATACATTTGTTAACTATAGAGACATGCCTAAACTTTGCCAAGAGAAATACTGAACTAAATGTGCACTTACTGAAGGAGAGTGTGTGTTTTTTAAGTTGAAGTCCTTGTTTATAAAGCTTCCTTTTTCATCTTATCATATTTCTCTAAATTTAGATTGATAATAGTAGCAACAGGAATAAGGTAAATCAGAGTAAAGAAGAATTTTGCCCATTGCACCATTCAAAGCTTAACTCTTTCTGCAGCATTTTCTTTATATTGCAATACAAGACCACCCTTGTGATACCTTAAAACCTTGACTTGTTTATATTTTGTTCATTTTCTTTAGTTTAATGAGGTGATAAATAAATGAGCTTCTCAAGGAATGAGGGACTGTCAGTGATAGAAAGTGAAGTTCTCTGTTTATACATAGGCCAGATATAGATGCTGACAGGCACTGTGCAAATATGTCTGTCAGTAACCATGCAGTTGGCCCGAGGGAACAAGACTGTTAAGTGGTGGTTATTAATGTAACTCCTTGCTGCTTCACATTTGGGACCCTTTCCTAAACTGAGATTGTCAATGCTATCGACCCGTGGTCAAGTACGTGGAATCCAGACAGGCGAATCTAAGATAAGAGTTGACGAGTAGACTGTTCTCTCACAAAACTCATGTACTTCTCTCTTCTAATGTATTTTCCATATGAAATAAAAAAATAAAGCGAAATCTGACATCTGTGGCATAGTAATTCATATAAAACTTATGGTATGGTAAAACCGCTCAGGCAGAGCAGTCTCTGGAACACCCTGAGCATAGGCGCACTACACTGCTATTTAGATCCTCTCCCTTTGGCTGCCTGTCAGGCAGACGGCTTCTCAATCAACCTGTAGGCTATTTATCTGGGCATACTTGGTAGGGAATTAATCCACCTCGCATGCTTGGACTTGCAGGGTCCCATGTGCTCTCAAGGGTACCCTCCAGCATGTCTGAACCCATGCTTACAAGATCACTGTCTAGTCTTGATGATGGTTTTGACTCCTGGAATGGCCATCAAACAGCAACACAGATAGTCTCTTGGAGTCCATCACTACTGAAGAACCTTGAAA
>NW_009599336.1:6013-18527 GCF_000690535.1 Cariama cristata | reverse complement strand
CCTGCTGACAAACTAGCAGATGATCAAGAACCTTGAGATTTTCATGTGAGTCAGTGCAAGTATCAAGATCTATTATGTATAATATGGAAAAAAGAACAACATACTCAGGAAGTTTCACAAGATTTATCCTGGCTTTTAGATACTGGGAAAATGCTTTAAAAGCTTCTGAAGCAGCATCACTGATGTCAAAGGTCAATATTTTCAAATTACATTCTCACAAATCAAATCAATTTGTCTATTTATTTTACTGTGACATCCATTTTTTTTTTTAAAGTTATTTTTGCAAGTCTACTGACAGTAGGTTGTTCCACTTGTAACTGCTCTTTTGATGGTGAAGAAAGGAGAACCAGATTAGGAGGAATTCTGCATACATACACACACTAAATTTCTTTGTACATTCCTCTAAACATTTGTCTGTTTCTTCCCTAAAAATTAGCAGTCATTATAGCTGCGTGTGAAAGAGAAATCCTAGTATTGATGAAAATTTGTCTTATTTTAAATTTCAAAATTAAAAAAATTTGGAAATTTGGACAATAGCAATTTTCTGGCTATTTTTGCAGGACTGGGAATAGACATGTTACTTAGGATATCATTAAAGCATTGTAGGGGAGAAAGGGAGACAAAATTCTAACTATGTCTTTTAATATAAAACTCTTTCAACTCTGTTTTTTTCTGCAAACACTGTAATTTACAGTAGCAATTCTCTACTAATCAGGTGTTGTTACTGTAGTGCACTATTTTACCAGGACATTTTACTGAAAAAAATTACAAAATATGTCAGTCAGTTTTGAGTGTAGTGCAATTATTTTTATGGCTGATAAACTGAATGAATAACTCCCTGTGTGCAACATAGGCAGAGCAGGTTTGAACAGTCCTTGGTCTGCTTTTGATTTACATGTCTATACAAAGATGTACAACTCTTAAAAAATACAGTATTACTGCACAATAAAACAACCGGATTAGAAGTGATCCTACTGAATATTTTTGCTATATTCCACATAACATTGCAGTTGCAAAAATGTATACACACATTAGGTCAAACTCTGTGTGCACTAAAATACAGCTATTAAGGTTTCTTTTTTAAGATAAACTGATGAGATTGCAAAGATTCTTGGAAAGATAACAAAAAAGGGGTGTGCTATGATTGGTCTTGACGTCATTAAGAACGATGTGGGCAGATAACTTTTAGTTGGCACCTAAATCACTAAAAGTAGAGATAAAGAGTCCTTGAATGACAAGAGGCAACATCTCCTTTCCTGAACCAGGATTATCCTGCAGATCCTCAAGAAAACCCCAGGGTAAAGGTAAGGAAGAAACAGTTTTAGTGCAACATCCCTTAATTATATACAGATGTTTACTAAGAAATGTAGCTATATCATCTGCATGGCAGAGAAAAACAGGGATTTTATTCCTCTGTCTGTTATCAATTAAATCATCAAAACAAAATTATCATTCAAATTACAATGTATCATTTCACTTTCAGAATACAGAGGAGGAGGTAATCTATGAAGCAGAAATCTGCTAACCATCAAAGCAACAAAGAAACATTAAAGTTTAATGGACAGTTTGTTCATGCATGTTTTAATCTAGCTTTTTTTTAAAATGGAAACCACGTTCACGTGGTCAAAATAACACTTGCGTCAAAGAAGCCTTTGAGGTTCAATCCAGTGAGACAGTCTTCTTTTTTTCTTTCTTTCTTTTTTTTTTTTTTTTTTTTCCAAAACCCCAAAATGTTTTCAGGAGGGGAATATGATCCCCAGAGATCCCAAGGTGGCACTACTAGAGTTTCTATGTGGGAAAATATCTGCTATAAGGCAAGTTTGGCATAAGTTTAGAATATCAAATGCTTAACTTGCAACTGTATTCCCTTGGAAAATGGTTGCAACTGGGAGCTGTTTTCTATTAATACATTCTATTGTCTTCCACCATACATGTGCTACACTCACTCAGTGTTATGTTTTATGATATTTATGTTTTAAAGTATTAATCTGATTTGGAAAAGGGATGTATTCCAATCATTACTTTTTACTGCACATACATCTTGCATAAATAAATGAAATGCCAGGTAAGTAGTTTCCTTATTGTTTTTAAGCTGGAAAAACAGTAATAAGACACTTTTTTTAAGAAAGCAGATATCTGGTTTTTATGGGAACAGGTATGTTGGTATAAAAAATTAAAATCCTCGACTAGTATCTAACCTGGGGTGTTAGATACTATCCCTGGGTGCTGCTATTTTTTCCACTAGCAGTTATTTTAAGAAACTATTTTCTATAAAGATATTAATATTTTCTCTTGCTGTGAAATTTAAAACCTTTTTTCCTTCTAACATTAAGCAACAGGTACGCCACTGTACTCCCTGATGCAATACTTACCTGGGACAAAGGGTCATATTCATAAAAAAGCTTTCTGTGGTCAGGGCTTTTTAATACTTTCCTTTTAAAGCTGAAAATAAAGACACATATGATTTTATTAGAGATACACAAAAAATCATAATTATGTAGTCACGGAGATTAGTGTCTCCTTAAGGTAAGCTTTAAGCAAGGATGGATTTTTCCACCAAGTTCAAACTGGGACTAGAAAGAACCACTGCCTATGCCCCCGCGCATGTGCACCAATACACTGCTTAGTTGCATAATTAACATCTGAATTTAAAGTGAGTTTTGTTTAAACTACCCCTTATACCTATCATTTTTGGCACTCTGTCCGGAAGGACAAAACAGCCTGGGAAAAAGAATAATTCTCTAGTGTGTAAATGCAATCTCTCTGCTGTCAATTGTCCTTTTCCATCAGGTTAGGCTGCCTTTTCCACATTTAGAGGTCTGGTTGAAATGTTTTACATGGGCATAGCAATTACAAGGAGAGTCATGAGCTTAGAAAAATAATTATCATGGGACTTACTATTACATTTTCTCTCGAAACTTAAGTGTATACTGTATTAAGTGTAGTTCAGGTTGTACGCATGCTGTCTCTTCACTGCATGTAAACATGCATTTGTGAATTCAAATAGCTATAATTTCATGGCCATATCTATATGCCTGGTATTAACAGCAGAGATAAACTTTTGTTTTCAAATTGCTTGTCCCTTCCAGCCACATTGGTATTACAAAGAAAAAAACAAACAAACAAACAAAAAACCCAACAACTAATGGCTCATAGAAAAAAAATGGCTAAGAACTCACAGAGTTTGGGAGTTTACTTTGAGTGCTCACAGCTTTTCATTTGTGCTGCGTAGCTGAGCAGTGTATTACCTTCAGTAGGAATCAGCTGTGAGGCCACCAGAAAGATTCTGCCTTGCTGTACAGCAGATTTCCACTACCCTCCGCTCCCAAAAGTAAATGTCAGTAGGATCATTTTAATTCAGGACCTACTTTCTGACATAGCAGGAAAAAAGTGTCACAAAAAGTGACAGCTGTTTGTCACTAAGCAAGTATTAAATGCGCCAGCCAGTCTACTTTGCTCAGTAAAATGGCTCAGGAAGTGTTGCCACAAGAAATTGAAAGGAATTTATTGTTTTACTGATTTGGAAACAGTGCATATGTGGGTTGTGGAGATAATGTGCTGCTGAGACAAGTGTGTATTCCAGCTGGCTCAAAGGCTAGACATGCCTCCTAACTTTTACGTTCCTTAACACTTCAGTGTGCCAAGAGAAGCTCCTGGGCATCCTCAGGAGCAGGCCCAGTCCTTTGCCTGCTGACAGCATGTCTAAACCTGAACCTGGTCCTATTTCGAACACACTGGGAGCTTGAGAGCACACCTTGAGACTTAGCTTTTAAATCAAGCTTTCCACAGACTGCCAGCTGCAAAGCCCTGGATGATAAGTTTACTGGCAAGGTTTGTGTTTCTTTGCTGAACTTAAAGCCTCAGGGCAGTAAGACGACGTGGATTCTTGGCCCTTTCATCCTGACTGTTAATTGATCTTCAAGTATCTCGTGCAAGATACGCCATTACAGCTCCACGAAGGGTCATTAAAAATACTGGTTGTGTTACATGATAGATCTATGCATTTTTCTGTGATACAATATGAGTCCCAGCTCTTCACAATGAATATTTAATTCCTGTTTACTTCCGTTAATTTTGCTTATTGTTCTATTAGCAGGTTATGCCTGAAAACAGGCAGTTGCTTTCTCTTACATGTATTTACCACTCAAACTCTGAATAGCTGCTTCATTTGTGTACACACTAGAAGTACTTTTATGAGAAGCACCAAGTTACTGGAACTATTTTCACTGAGAATACACAGTAATCAAATTATCACAGCACTTAAAATCAGTCTCATGGGGTAAATACAATTATGAATGTGAAGTTTTGCTTTCTGCACATGCTCTGCAAGGAGGAACTTGAAATGTGCTGATGAATATACCCACTATAAAGTCATTCCCTAGAATATTTAATATACTTACTGAGAGACAAACAGTGCTTTATGAATTAAGAAAATGCCTTTCGTGTAACTCCACAACAAGGACACAGCAAAACTCAGATTTTTGAAAACTGGGAAGCAAAGAGTTAAATAACATGGCCCTGCACCCTAATTGTGCCCCCTGGAAGTTACATATAGCTGCTGGGGATTCCCTGGGGCAGCGGGGGGGTTTTCTGCTGCATTCAGTACATGAGCTGTGTGTGCGGAGATAGAAGTACACGACAGAGCAGTGCGGCATGATGGTGACCGTGGTACGAGATGACTAGGGAGCAGTTGTGCCTCTCTGGGCGTATATGTGTATCCCTGTGAGTGACTCCTGCTTTCACAATCAAAGGCAAAAGATACTGATGCACCTGGGAAGAGTCTATATACCTAATTTCTGCACTGTCATGTGTGTATTATGTTAGTGGTAGGGTACTGAGATCATCAGTAGCTAGATTGGAGATGTGTGTGGTCTGTGGGTTTACAGATTGGTAAGTGAAAGAAAAGTGTTAGACTGAGTCATCTGCAGAAGGATGAAGGCACTGTAAATAATAACTTTTTAAAAAAATCATTGATGTGATGCTCTTTCTATGGAGCTGAGTAAGTGTTTGAGTGTAGGGTAGATGGAGATAAATTAAAACTTGAATTCCCCAGATTTCAGAAATTTAAACTGGGAGATCTGCCCATACATTCCCTGCTTTTCGGAAGCTTAGCATTTGGTTCACCTGATCCTCAGAAAGGGCACAAAATACCTCTAAGCAAACTTAAATCAGTTTTAACAAAAGTTGGGGTTCTTTTGCTTTGTTTTTCTCACTGGATCTGATTGGTCAGGGATACTTATTGTTGTTTTTTAATGAAAGAGAAATCTTTCCATCAGGAATGCATGATCATTTTGTGTAATTTTTCTTTTGAGCTTTATTACATGGAGGTAGTTTTAGTCACTTGAATAATTTAGTGTATTTATCTTGTCCTCTGGGCACTCTGGCTCACCCCACACAGTTTTACCTCCCCTCACCATTGTACCTTCCTTTCTATCCATTTTGCTTTTTCTTTCATTACAGCATTTTGGAATATATAAGCACCTAAAAAGATACTCCTAAATGTCTATCACATTCTGTCATATACATATAGGTTGGAGCACTTCCAGCTTCACACACGCATACACAAACACACGATTTCTCCATCCCTCTGGGATTTCAACTCCTTCAGTAGGAAGACCGATGTTAGTGGCTTTCCTATCTGGCTAACTCTATGCCACGTCCTGCTTTCCTACCTCTAAGCAATTTTCTCCCAGCATACAGGGTAATTCAATTTTTACTGAAATTAGCTGAAGGAAGGACAGAGTTGCTGGTTCTTCATGAATCTTTTTGGCCACCCCACCTGAATGGAATTCTTCCATATCTGTGCAAGATAGTCCTTCCCAAATAAACCTGCTGCTTTGCTAAAAACTCCACTCTACTGAAACTCAACTCCTCCTTCTTTGAAGAAAAATGGGGAACCACATACTGATTGAGAAAAACACCGAGTGGCTGAGGTCACTTATGGCATAATGGTAGCTCCAGCATGAGCTGCACGTCTACATGCATGAAAAAACCCTGCTGAGAGTTTCTCTTTTTTTAATGAATGTCAATTTTTTTTTTTTCCTTGAGGCCAAAGGTGGCTAAATATTTATGAATTCTGACTCAAGTAGCACTATGCTTGAAGCACTAACTGTATCCAGTAGTCCTATTATGGTTTTCTGAATTTCAGTCTGACTAGAAAATGCGCATAAGATTTAGGGGCACATAGATAAGTTAGAGAAAAAGGCATTTGGAGTTCTAGCTCTAACATAACTGCTATGTTTCTATAAAGAGTGAAACAACTATAAAGTGAAAAAAACCCTACAACTGAAGGTATTGCGTTTCTAATTTGTAATACATCATGTCATAATCACGTGGGATGCTCAGCAGGACAAATAAAGACAGATTACCTGGCCAGAATAGCTTATAAAGTCCTGATATTTTAAACACTTTCATAGGGTGTGGTGTTTACACTACGAAGAGTGCCATTAACTGCAGTGTAACTACTCCTGGAAGAAAGCGGTGTCATTGACTTCAATGAGACTACTCAGTAATAAGCACCGTGCCCAGTGGTAAGTGTCTGGAGACTATTATTATTATTACTAGTTACATGCTCTTCATGTTGCAGTAGCCTCTAGCAGCCAAGTCATGGACCTGGGCTCCACTGGGTTAATCAGTATGGGGCCCAAAGTTAAGAATGAGAATAATATGGACAGCAAAGAAGGTAAAACTAGGATGAAAGTGAGAAGAATAGGAAACAAGTGACATGGCATTGTTTCTTGGGAAGTTGCTGTGTGTAAATCAGACTTACAGTTTTAAAAAGCTAATAATAATGTCTTTGTTTAATCAGAGCCACATTTAGCACAAAAGTTATTTACATCTTTTAACAGACTCTGAAGGGCTCCTCCTATTCTGACTCACTTAACCCTTTTCTGCCCTTTTTCCCCACTGTGAATTTTGCAAGCTGGATCCACAGCAATCAGTGCTTTCTACAGGAATGAAAATTAAAGGACGCACTTTTGTTGTCGTGGTGGTGAAAAACTGTATACAGACCTTTTTTCTTTGACTCCATTGTTTGAAATGTTGCTAGTTCCTTTTTTTTCTCACTTCCTCTTACTTGTATTTGTAGTGTCTGAGAGACGTTAAATGGTTTCTGTGTTTGATCAGTCAAAGACTGTGAGAGTACACTGGAAACCAATGTTTCCTATAAGTTGAGTTTTGTGACTATGTGCATATGAATGTACGAATAAGTGCTTATAGGTAATTGCTGAAAATGTACAAGTGCAATGTGGTAATTCCTTTTCCTTCATTCATGCTTTTTTCAAAGGAGAAGGCATTAAATTGATCTAGAGGGAAAAAAGTATATAATGAAAATATCCTTAAAAACTATAATTTCCTAAACCGAATACAGACCAGAATATTGTGGGGGGTGGGGGGTTAACATTGCTGTAGCTGTAACAAAATTGAAAAAAAGCATAATTCTTTACAAATACATGCAGTGTGGGAGGAAGGAAGGACTTGTGGTTTTGGCACTTGACTGGTGCTCACAAGAGCTAGATTCTGTTTCCAGCTCTGCCACAGACTCTGTTCATAGATGCTATCACAGTGCAAATAATAAATAATAATAGTTTTGAGCAGTTCTGCAAATTATTATCATCTCTCTCTGCTTGTAAAAAGGGAATAAGAACAGTACTTTCCTCCTAGTGCATGTTTTTTTAATGTACTGGTATGGCAAAAAGACTAAAGGTGTACAAAGTGGTGCTGTGCAGGGATCCTCTAGCGAGCTCCGATACCTGAAGCAGCCACGGCATGTGAGCCCTGGTGCTTTGTCAAGCGCAGGTAGCCATGGCTGAGGGATGTTTCATTTGGCTGTAGCATTGAGGCACAACATTATGGCAGGTTGACATTGGTTAAGTGATTAAACAGCATGTATCTCAATGGAAATTAATTTCTAACAGGGTTCAAGTAATAATGCCTTTTTCTGAAATGTTAAAGAATTGTGATAGGAGTAATAGCAAATGTCGAATTGTATGTTAAAATGCTCACTTCAGTGTTTTTAGTTTAAAATATTTTCTGTGCTATTAAATGAATGGGGGATCTGATGCCGTATGCTTCTTTCGACTATCTGGCTAGGCTTATGTTCCGTCATTCAAAGTGAATATATGAGCTAAGGAGGAAGAAAATTCCTGCTCATTGAAGGGAAGGGTAGGGGTTTATAACAATGTCGTGGGTTAACCCAGCAGGCAGCCAAAACCAGGACAAATAATTATCACAAACAGAAGCTTTGAGAATGATGATAGTTGTCTACTATTGCACTACTAAAATTGAAAAGTTTTCAGGTAGTTGACACAAAAAGGTTTAATTACCATAAACATTTCTCCCTGGTCTAGCTTTGCTTCCATTAAAGTATATTATTTCAAAAACTGCACTTAGTTTTTCCACTGGTTTCAAAGAGAACAACATTGGGCCAACAAAGACCGCCTTTGAAATTTCTGCCCCAAAGCTCCCCATCTAGATGTCCATGGACTGCTGCTTCCTACTTTATCTTCAGTAAAATAGTTTTCTCTAAAACTTTTCCTGCCTTCATCTCATAGCAGATCACCTTCATTAAGAAAACACAGTTTTATAAATGGCAATGATGAAAAAAGTGCCAAGTGGATTTTCTAGTGAAATACAGTCTCTGAAGAAAAACTAAATTGTAATAAAAAAAGGATCCCCACTACTTTCCTGAAATTGAAGTTGATTTTTCTTTCCTTTGCTCACAAATGCTTTCTCAGCATTTGGAGCTTGGATTTCCCTTGCATTCATCAGTTTTGTTTGATTTACTTTCTCCTTGGTTTTTTTTTTGCAGAGATTGATGTAGAATAACTCCTTTTTTTGATTTCTGTTTGCTATAGGATAGTGTCCACAGAGTCCACCAAAAGCTATTTGACTCTAAGTATCCTTGCAAACCAAGTGTTTAAATAATAGCCTAACTTTGGACTCTGGTGTCTAACTACTTAAATAGCTGTAATGCTATTATTTTTACCATTAGTATTATTTTTCATAGATGTTAAGTTCACACAAAATCACTACCATATCTGCTTTCCTGCGTAAGTTAGAACATACAGCTCTAGCCAGCTGTTCCTGCATTAGGCTTAAGGATTTATAATAGAATTGGAATATTCCTCTTAATAAGATATCCAGTCTTGACTTTAAGTTCCCTAATTATGGAAAATTTACCACATCCCTTGGAAATCTGATTCACAGGATGATTACTCTTACTGTTATAAATGTGTCAGTTTGAACTTTGCCAGTTTCAGCATTTTTTTATTTATTATTCTAAGACCAGAGTCTAATACTCCAATGTACCTTGAAACAGCAACTTTCTCCAAGGGAAAAAAAAATATGAAGAAGCTGTCTTATTGCCAAGTACACTCTTTATTGAGGAAGGTGGCATTCTGCAATAGGACTGGAATCCAAATTTAGCCTTATTGTGAATTTTAGACTACGAATGTGCCTATCTCTGACAGATAAAAAAAGTGTAAATCTACTGTTTTGAGGGCCATGGAAAAGATGTAATACAACATGATACCTGAGACAGTAGAAATAGGTGAGGGGCTGAGATGTGGAAGAGAAGCGATCTCATGTTAATTTCTGAAGTTTCATGTTTTTTAATGCATATTATTGACTGCATTCTCATTTTGCATTTAATTTGTATAGTTTAACTTCAGTCAGTTGGCATGGGAATGGTGGTCAGGGCTGAAGAGCAAGTGGAACTGATTCATATTCATCATAGATCTAACACGCTGAGCACTGTCTGGTCTTTAATTTTGTAAAGACTCCTCATGATATTTGATATTAGTCTACAAGTCACGGAATGTACTGTTGTAACTTGTACAACATCCTAAATAATTTAGAATTGGCTTGTGTTCAGTTCTTATGATTTTTTGGGCTTCCTTTTTTCTAATGTACATAAATTATTCTTCCCAATCCCATTAATGTTAAATATGCTTGCGGAGTTGTCTTCCAAGAACATTTTCTTTAAGCAGAGTCTACCTGAGATAAATTGCTTCTTTTTTTTTAAAAAAAAAAAAAAACTTACAACACCTGAATAAAAGACCTTTGGGGCTTGCTCTCTTTGTATTATGATTTATTTGTTGATGTGAAAAGATCGCACTATGTAGCAGGTCTGTTTTTCCCCCCAGTGTACTAATACAGCTACTATTATCTGACCCCATACAGAGAAACTCTGCCCCAAACAGACGAGAGCAGAACCCTGACCAGTTTCCTATCCACCTCTTCAGATCCTGGTGCCAATCACAATACCTCACAAAGACTTAGTTTCAGTCGGGATGACTTTTAAGAAGTGGGGGAACTGCTAGGAGTTACAGTGCTTTGTCCCACAGTAGCAGTGACTGGAACCAGAAACACACCAGTTCTCGATCCATTTCCACCTCCCTTATCTATAACAATTTTCAGGGAATTTGCCCCTGCAAAAGCACCTTGGTTCTGTCTCTGAACACCTATGGTATTTTATCAACACATACGGACAGTAAGAGCATCCAATGGTTGTTGGCCAGCATCAGTCACTCCAGGCCCTGCAGAGCAGCAATGCCAGGGATGGGGAATACCAGCCACCTGCAGTATAAAAGGTCAGCGGAACAGGGAGCTACAAGCTTTCATCTCCTTATATGTGAGACAAACCTGCTCCTTCCACAAAGAGAAACAATTCTTTCCCTGGAACTGTCCCCTGGATTTTCACTCTCATCTCCTTGATTCCCAGAAGAAGCAAATACAAAGGCATCATTTTCTAGTCAATGTTCTACTTTATTCTTTCAAAACTCCATTTATATCATCTGCTTTTGCCTCAATGAGGATACTGTGTGAGCTTCAGGATTCAGGCTTTTGCAACTCTAATTATTTTAGGATCACATTTATTTAGCTCAACATAGAAAATAACAGGAACACATAGTTTCTGAATATGCAACTTCTGTGATAGACAGACCTTAAATACAGACTATGCATATGGTGATCTCAATATGTGTTCATCTCAGAGCTGAGCTAGTTTTTTTTTTTTTTAATAAATCTGAATTAACACGATGTGCACTTTTTATATAGATCAGAGATGAGGCACTTGGTGGAAGAAGGTGGATTTCAGAAATACTTCTGGCAAACAGGGAAGCAGTTACAAGTAAAATGTGTATTGAAAAGTTTTATCATGTATAGCTGCATATGTAAATAACACAGAATGGAAAGCTCATAAGTTAGAGAAAACAAAATAACATGGAATTTGACACAGTAAAGACTTTCAAGCCAAAATTCTCAAAGGTTCATTTGTTCAACAGTAAATCTGGACATGATCTGATCTCAGACAGGAACAATCCTATGCCACACTTGCCACTGGTCATAGAAAGGCCAGTTCAAAGTGATATGTTACACAACACAAAACTGAGAAATGCCATTAAGTCCCACCATTATGGACACACTGAGGCTGAAAGTTGCTGGGAAGCAGGAAAAAAAAGTCTGTGAACACCCAGAGCTATTCTGCTGATCTCTCAAGTCAGAACAAGATTATTTATTATTTCATAATTACTATTTTTCTGTCTGTAGCAGTTTTAAAGATCTTAAACAATAAGTTATGTAAATATATCTCCTATTCTTCTGTAACAGTAGACTACTATTATTGTCTTGCAGATGGCTACCCAACCTGTAATGCCCAATGTACACACATAGAATCATAGAATCATAGAATATCTCAATTTGAAAGGGACCCATAAGGATCAAGTTCAACTCCCTCCTCCTCACAGGACTACCTAAACCATATGACTAAGAGCATCATCCAGATGCTCCTTGAACTCTGACAGGCTTAGTGCCATGACCACTTCCCTGGGGCCCCTGTCCCGGTGACCGACCACCCTCTCAGTGAAGAACCTTTTCCTAATGTCCAGTCTGAACTTCTCCTGACACAGCTTCATTCCATTTCCTTGTGTCCTTTCACTAGTCACCAAAGAGAGGAGACTAGCACCTCTCACTGCAGTTTTCACACATTCGAGTATGACTCCATACAGGGGCTTTCTGGCTTTCTTCATAGTGTCTTTACTACCATGGGGCCTCCTAAGTAACCTGAGTCCCCTCTGTAGGAGGAAGTGAGCTGTGATCGATACTAGAAATCACCTTTGAACCCCACGTTGAACCCAGTTACTCCAGTCCTCAGCCACTTGGGAAAGAGTTGCCATCTCTTACCCATAAACTATTCCCAAAGTCTCCCCATCCACCAGGTCTCTGACAGAGGCCTTAAATGTCTCATGGCTCTGGGTCATGAGAAGATTTATTGTGTATCTTATCAGGTCAGGAAGGCTGGCCACGTATGATTGAGTACAGTCTTTTGTAAGAGTTACATCAGGTATTATTTAGAAATGTATTTAATCCCTAGAAGGAATTTGTCTCCACCTGAAGCTGCTGGTATCGAAGAACCTGCTATCAGGAAACAATTTCCTCTAAGAATGTGTAAATTGTTTCACTCTAAGGCTATTTAACTTCACAAAATAAGGGTCTCTTAGAGAACTGTGTAGGG
>NW_009599336.1:0-5982 GCF_000690535.1 Cariama cristata | reverse complement strand
AAGAGTGAGATGGAAAAATTGAGCAGAGTGCATGTTGTCAATTTTTAGGAGATACTTTTCATGTGGTCCTCACCCATCCAAAAGAATGTAGGTGTGGAGAACTGAAGGCTCTTTCACCTAGAAGATCAGATTAGAAGTTAAATCCTTAAATTATAACTGAAAATTTATATAATATATTTCTCTACAAGGTGTAGAAGCAGTAAAAAAACTGTAAACTATAATGCTGTCCATTTCTAATGCAGTCTTTAAAATACAGTTGGACTCCTTTTTTTTTCCTCTTAAGTGACTGCATAAATTACACAGCAGTAAAGGTATTCTCTTGACTTTTTTTTAATCTTACCATATGTGAATTTCCACTAAATGTATCTTCCCTACTTACAGGAAGAAGTTTGACTGCCTTTTGCTGCTAGCTACACCATTAGGGTCTGCAACTCTTGTATTGGCTGAAGATGTTTCTTCATCTCCTTGATACATTCTCTCTTTTGATACATAAGGAGAGCAGAGTTTCCACCTAATGAGACAGAGAGGGACTGGATGGACAGGGTGAGGGAACTTCTGTCTTCTTTTTTTTTTTTTTTTTT
This sequence comes from Cariama cristata, assembly GCF_000690535.1. Taxonomy (NCBI): domain Eukaryota; kingdom Metazoa; phylum Chordata; class Aves; order Cariamiformes; family Cariamidae; genus Cariama; species Cariama cristata. The sequence continues at coordinate 5,401 of NW_009599336.1, read as the reverse complement.
GGTCGCTGGTAAATCTTCTACCATTAATTACAGAAGAAAGAGATGGAAAAGTTCTAACAGATCATCCAGTGCAAGATGATTCCCTGTGCTATACTTCATATTTTTGTGCAGAAAAAAATGTAAAGGGTTTGCATTAGTTCCCATATGAGCTTATTTCACAGCACTGTTTCATGCTATAACTTCCACACAGGGAATCCTAAATAATTTCTGTCCATCTTTTCCATTTTACCTGCCAGATATTTGTAGGGTGTTATGTTTTCCCCTAAGCCACTGTGTCGCCAGTTTTTCTCTCAATGGTATAGGTAGGGCTGTTAGATCCATCTACAGTTACAGCTGCCCATCACTTCTTGTTATAAAGTCTTGCTTCATGCTGCTAAGTCAGACTTTGATCATTTGGACAGAATTTTTACCCTCTACACGAATGTCTTGAGCTTATTTCTTCAGAGAGTATTGAACAGCACAAGTCAGCCTTCTCTGAGACTGAGAAAACGAGAAAATCTACCACAAGAGAGAAAAAAAGACATTCCTTTTCCTTGAGAAGCTGTAACAGACACATGTCTCGCAGCACACACTTAACTTTTGCTTTCTGGGGAGAATGACCTCTAGCACTAGGCCTATGCTTTTTACCATCCCATGACATCCCTGTCAAACTATGCAATTCCAGGGAAAAAAAAAATCCACCACTTACACAGGCTTAACAGACCCTTGTTATGCCGATTACATTCTTCAAAATTTCTAGCTTAATTCAGCAAGCTCAACAACAGTAGAGCTCTGACACAACCGTGCCGCCCCTTGAGTGACTGAGCTTACTTTATGAGGGCTGAAAGGGTAGAAAAAGTCTCTATAATTTTTGTCCCAGCTGTTCATGCCTTTGTGAGCCCGAATATCATGTGTGAGAGCAGGAAATTGAGTTTTTCTGTGTTCTCAGTATTCCCTTTGCTAAGATGTTTTGTAGGAGGTAAAGAAGAACGAACTGATGTGGAGAGATGAGGAAGGTGGGAAGTGCTGAGAGAAGACTAGAAGCAAAAGGTACAAGCAAAAAGAGAGGCTTAAGGAACAAGGATTATGGCAAACAGAAGTCTCAGGCAGATTCGGGGGGAGGATAAGAGATAGGGGAGGCAGGAGCTGTGGCAAGCAGAAGACCAAAACAAGGATCAGACCAGAGGAGGTAAACATGAACCAGGATGTGAGTATGGAAAAATACATTGTTGATGGATCATCTAGCTACAGGCTGTATCATCATGAATATTCACAAAGGGACTGAATTAAAATTGTGCAGGCATTTCCTACCACTTGAATACTTGATTTTGCAACCTGAACATTCTTTAACATAAATTTTTAAGTGTAACTCTCTGTAGATATACAGTCCAGAGTTATGTGTTTAGATTGTGTTGTATACATATAATCACGTTTAGCTTCTTTGTATGGAGGTGCAATGGTAAAACTTGCTCCAGGCTCAAGCCTTGAGCTCTTTTCATGTGTCTGTAGCCTCACTCTTATTCAATCAGCATGTAATCACTTTTGTCTTCTCTGAATTCCTTCTAAATTACTAAGGAGGTGCCCAAGACTGAATATAATAATTTGTCCGTGGTCAGACCAGAGCTATAGGGAAATAATCTTACACTATACGTCCCCTTGCATAGTTGACACTTCCGTCAGTTACACTCTTTTGCTGCCATACTACACTACAAATTCACATCTAATTATATGTTCTGTATCATACCTCTGTTTCATTAGTACTTCCCTAGGTTTCTGCCTGCTGCCACATGTGTTTCTACATGGAAAACAATCCTCTGTGTCTGAAGGTGGGGTGGGTGGGAAGTAAACAGAAGAATACAAATAATAATTCAGAAGAAGCAGTAGAAGTTGATCTAATATTCTAGAAGCTGTTCTACTGGTTGAATCTACTAGTGGTTCCACCACTCTCCAAGTCGAAAAGAAAGTCTAGAGGATTAGAAAGACAGTCTAGCTTAAAGGGAAATTTAATCTTCTGTAAAGATTATAATAGTATAAAATACTCCTCAATTTTTTCCAGCACACATATATCTAAAGCTGTCTATCTGCTTATATAAAGAAATAGAAATATGATAGTAGTAACAATAAATTAATTAAGAAGTACACAAATTTGAGATGGAGAGCAAAAGAACTCAGGTAGAAAATGGGTCAGTACAGTTAAAAGGTAATAAAAAGAATATGTTCAGATTATTGAGGGCAGACAGAATCAAAATGACAGTGTTGATTGATTATTAGCAAAATATGTATGGTTTATGTTTGAAGGAAAAATATGTGATAGTATTATTTATTAATGTAATACCTTCTACTTTAAGAGTGAGGAAGAATGATGATAAACAGAGCTACTAGAATTAGACATCTTAAAATCAGCATGTCCAAATAATGTGTATATAATAACTTTTAAAGAGTTGACTAGAGAACACTGGGGAGACAGAGAACACTAGAATAAAACTAATACTGTACTAACAAATCAGGCAATTCTGATTTTACTGAGTCTTTGCAATCATCAGTTATCTTGGCCTGCTGCTTATAATGCTTCTAGCAATTTCTTGGGTGAGAGATAAAAGTTCTACATTTTAGATGGTGCAAAGATTGGAAGGAAGATAAGTAACACAGAAGACAGGACATTGGTACAGAACGACCTAGTTCTGTACTGTAGCCAGTTGTGGTGAACCAAAATGTTTCAGGATGGGAAAATGCAACGTTGTGAACACAAGAACGAGGAAAGTAATCCATGAAGAATTGAGGTCATGGTCTGAAAAAGTCTTAGATGGTTGAGTTGGATAGTCAGCTTAATATAAGTTGGGACAGTGATGTTGTAGTCGAAAAGCCATTTTGGAAATCTTCGTTTGCCGAGGTTAAATTACCACTGCACTGGAATTACTGTGTCCAGTTCTACAGCTCATGATATAGTGGAGAGAAGAGCTCAGGGTTCCTAGGGTATTAAGATATATGGGAGAACACAAAGGGTCTGATTTGCTAGAAATATATATATATAGATGGGAACAAAATTTGATAATAAAGGGTTTCTCAGTCTAGCAGACATAACACGATCTAATGCCTGGAAGGAGAGGCTAAAAAAATTCCATGAGAAATATGGAACATGTTTTTAACATTAGAACAAAGTGCCAAGTGTTGTGGTATAGCTTCTATCACAGGAATTACTTTTATCGGGGTTGGATGCTTTACTAAACCACAGCTGTTGGAGACGAAGCAAAAATTAAATCAGAAAAAAATACTTAAGCTCATGTTGCCATTGTATATTAGATAATCACTTCTTTAATTCTGTTCTTAAATTCCAGGAATATTTTACTCTAGACGCAAAAATTTGAGTCTTTCCAGGTTTAACATTTACAGGTGATTTCTGCTTTTGTGTCTCTGACTCTGGGAAGTGGCAATAGAGACTATTTCTATTCTTGTAATGACTGTGAGATGTAATAATTAAAACACCCTAATATAGGCATCATTCAGGCATATATCAGAACTTCCCTCGTCATTAGGAGGCTGGGTAGAGCTAAAGGTTTGAAATCTAGAATTTCTGAGTTTCAAGCACTGATTGTTACCTCTTGTAGTTGTATGATTGCTTTTTCACATTTAAAATGTTTTTCTTTCCCACATATGGCTGAACTTCTAGTAGTTGAGTAAAACCAATGAGACAAAGTTTATCTGTAAATTTAAGCACATATGTACTCCTGTAATGAAAATGCCCATAATTGTACAGGAAGTACATTCACATAAACAAAGTAAACACATTGAAAATATATTCAGAAATGTTTACATTTACTCTTTGAGGTATAATAATATTAGCCACAATGATTATAGGCAAACTCACGTTATTGTCTTAATAAGCACATATACATAATTTGATACCCAGTAAATAGCAGCAGGAACCCTTTCAAAAATCTCTAACACAGGGTCTCGTATATCAGACAGGCACATTACAGTGCTCCTCTGTGAAACCCTAATCAGCTATTTCTTTTTGTGAGATGAAAAATCTCGCAGTGTCTCATTCTCTTCTCTGTAGCAAGTCCTTGTATGTCGTAGATCATAAAAAAAAAAACCTAAAGGATTTAAAATAACAAAAATTAGAGTAAAAGTCTAACCTATTTTCTATCCAATTCAAGTTCGACTATTCAGTTAAATAAGACACAAGATAAAATATTAGTGGCAGCAATATACCGTGTCTGACAAATGTAGGAATGTTCATATGAGCAGGGCACTATAAATGCGCTTGTTCCAGGACATTTCTAGGAAACAAGAATACAATAGGAGGGTGATGATCCACTTAAATTAACCTATGTGAAGCATACACAACAAACCAGTTATTCAACATGCTGTTGCTATTTTCTTTGACGTTGGATGCTGCATGGCCCTTACTACCCTGAGCACTCCTGAGTGCAGATATCTGTTCCTCCCCTCTGAAAGACTGTGTGCAAATCCTGTTGGGGTGGGGCACCAGAGATAAAGATATTGCAACTTGAAAATGGCGATAGTTGCTGAGCTGGCGTCACACACTTGAGATGAGTGTCCAAAAGCAATTTATCAACCCTTTGCTCTTCATACTTAAAAATGTTTTAAGATGCTGCGATTAGATTTAGGCGTGTGTGCCCCAGATCTTTTAGGATCGTGGTTGTAAAACAGTTCTGGAGCACATTCAAGCATCGCTAATTTATCAGTATAAAAGGTGGGGGCCACCAGCTGCTGGGTTGTTGTTTTTCTTTGCAGAGGCAGATCCTGAGATGACTGTGTTGAGGTTTGTGCTTTTCTTCCAGTGTTCAGAAGAATGTGGCACATGACCACTGACCAAGGAATTTGCAAGTCCAGGCCCTACTGTGCCAACAGCCAGTGGCCAATTTCCTGTAAATCCTCAACAGAGCAGAATCAGCACCTCACAACTGTATCTCTTGTGAAGGTCTTTACAAGCTCATTCCAGTAGTCCATGGAGGTGATGAGATCCAAACTCTGCCTATGAGGAACCCAAGGTAGAGACCTAAATTTAGCCCTTTCACTCCCAGACCCAGGTTATCACCCTCCCAGCACGGAGGGAAGTCCACAAACACAGAAGCCTTCCCCAATTCCAACTCGGAAGCTGATGAGTGCTGGGTGGAACTGGCCACACAGCGGGTGCGGCCAAGGCGCCAACACAAAAGAAGCTGATTCAGCTCATTCCCAAATAATTTTCACTGTCTTTCCCAGCTGGAATTCATGGGAGGGTTGCAGCAGCAAGGGCAGCAGCATCAGATCTTCCTCCAGCTCTCCGAGTTGCAGTGAGTAGCAAAGGGAGAGCGGTAGCTCCTGCACTGGAGGGAGTGGTTTGGGGAGCTGGGCAGGAAGGGTAAGTGTTAGAGCTGTGTCGGGAATGCTGCCCCCCATCACCGCCGCCCCCCCC
>NW_009599335.1:55481-70151 GCF_000690535.1 Cariama cristata | reverse complement strand
GGGGAAGGCAGAATAAAAACAGAGCAATTGCAAATAATTGACTTTTTTTTTTCCTTTTCATGTGTCTTTTTTAAAAAGAAACCTAGTTTTTATTTTTTAAAAAGAGAAGTAAAAGCTTTCCTGGATGCTTTGTACCAAAAAAGAAAAAATGGAAAAAAAAAAAAAAAAGAAAATCTGTTAAGCAAATAAATATCCATCCAGAATATGAAGCCTGACTTTTTCTTTTACTTTTCATTTCTTTTTGCTCCTGGGGTGAGAGTTGGGTGGGAAGAAGGCCATGTTTTGCTCTTCATGGAGGAACAGAGGGTGCATTGCAGCCCCTCTTTTTGGGGTTCAAACCTGCCAGAGAGAGTGAGGTGCCCTTAAACACAACCATAAAACCTCAATCCCATGGTGGATGCCCCCCAGTCCCGCCGAGACAAATATGTGCCCAGCAATTCTTGGTGAGAATTGGGGCTGTTTCCCAGCAGCCGTTGGGATTTGCTTAGCTTTTACCAGTTTGGGCTGTTCCCAGAGTCCCGAAAGCTGGATGGGAGGTGAAGATGCGCCAAAGGTAAAAAGGAGAAAAAAAATGTTGTATCTAGGGTAGGTTTCCTGGTAGATGGTGCTTCTCTGGTTTCTTGGGGTAGAATCAGCCTCTCCTAAGTTTTCAGGGATCCCGATGAGCTGCTTTTCATCACATACCACCATCGTGCACCAGTGCAAATGGGAGGTAAAATACTGCAGTTCCAGTTTGGTGGTAGAGAGCAACTGCTGAGCAAAACAGTGCCCAAGCATCCCTAATGCCCCGAATCAGCCAGGCTGCACAGGCATTGTCTGCGTGGTCCCACTGGCATGGCCAAGACCTCCATGTCGCTCTGCGGTAAGGACCTGAGTAAGGACCTCGTTGAGCTTAACCTCCTGCCCCAGATGACTTGGGCTGGAAAAGATTTTGCACCTCAAAAGTGGAGTTGTGGATTTAGGCACTTAAAAATACATGTTTTAAACCAGTTTCTTTTAAAATTTTGCGGTAAGCAAAAAAAAAAATAATAATTATTTCTGAAAGAGTTTTTCCTCTTGGGATTTTTATGGTCGGTCAGGAGGGTTTTTGTACAGATGCAGGGCTGCCTTCTTTCTTTGGACATGTACTTAATTGCAGGTGGAGAAAGGATGCGTCTGCCTTCCTGCCCCAGCACTGGCCGCAGACCTCTGGTTTTCTTTGTGCTAAAAGGTGTCCCTATGAAGGGTGAGGACTGACTTCATCATGGTTTCTGGTGGCCACTGCTGGAAATTTTGTCTTTGGGAGCTTTGATCCCTTTCCGCTCTTTGCTGTGTAAACTGCTATCATGGGGAGCATTTAGAGATGATTAAAAACCAAGCAAAACTTCAGCTAAATCTCTTGCCTGCATCCCCCAGGGAGCAAAGCAGTGATGCTGGAAGCATTGTAAGGGTGACAATGCTGTTCCGAAGCATGGCTCAGCTTTAGTCTCCTTTCTGCCTTATCCTGTCATGGGTGACCATGGGGTCAGACCAGAGCAGCTCATTTTTTTGGATACCAGGAGAATGTTCAAAATGTGCCATCCTGCCTTTTGGCTTAGCAAGTGCTGCCTTCACTTGCAAGGAGAGACCCAAGGAGCCACAGGGACATCTGAGCCTGGTCCTGGCCAGTGAATGGAAGACTGGGTGAAACTGGACCTTTGCTTCACCTCAAGTTTCTTCTGTTGCCTGCAAAGCCTCTTTGCAGGTTGACAGATAAATCATGGGATCAGCTTGGAAATCTCAGACTGCAGGCTTGAGAACAAACCCAAGATGCCGTGTTTGCTCAGATGGATGGGCAGAATTGACTCCGATTTTTGTTATGATGCCTTTACATGCAGAGGCAGCTCCAAGTGCTCAGCTGCCAGATCGCAGAAGCACGGGAAGCTGCAGCAGTGACCGGCAGTCATCCCCGGGGAGGGACAACTGACAGGTCTGGGCACTAAGTACCTCCACGTCCATCCTAGCTGGTCCAGGGACCTCCATCTGCTGCTCTGCTGACGTGCAAGAGGATGGAAAGGCAAGGGATAATTTCAGCAAAAAAGTCCTAAATGCTGCCTAGAGCCCCAGGAAGGACTGAGAAAGTCACCCCCTCGTCCTAGTCCAGCCCCAGCTCTGGCCCCTGGATCTCAGTACTATCATGTAGCTCTGCAGGAAGCAAAGGGCAAATGGTTTTTGCATGAAGCATCGCTTCAGAGGGTGTTTTCCCAGTGTGATACACACAGGGGTACTAGGAAAGAGGGAAGGTGCAGCTTGCTGCACGGAAGTGGCCACAGCCTTTGCGAGGTATGTAAATCAGTGTCTGGATAGGGGGAGATAGAGGGGAAAAAACCAAATACCAACCAAAACATACTTTTCCCCCTTTTCCCCACTTCTACATTATTTCTTATCTTTTTTTTTTTTTCATCCAGAAAGCAGCTGAGCTGTTGTCCTAGCTTTCAGTGAGTCATATGAGTGCCATTGGGACGGACTGAGCCTCCAAACTGGTTCCTCTACCTCTGTATCTCATAGCAGCTTCATCCCTTTCATTCTGCCTGCTCTCAAAAGCTCCATCTGTCAGTGACGTACCTAGCTGCACTAAATGAAGGGAAGAACCATGTTTGTTGTTTTTTTAAAATGTACCTGATTTCCTTGTTGCAGGTATTACTGTCCATTGATGTTTTACGTGGCTGTGGGGAGGCCTGGGAAAGGTGTTGGTGTATCGTGGGTTATTTCACTTCTGTGCATTCAGAGGCAGGCAAGACTCAGATGGTTTCTGCACCTATTACACTTCTTATTTGTAATGCGGTATCAATAAAGCAAAGCAGTTATAACAGCCTTCTGGCATCTGCTATGTTTTTTCTTTTTTCCCCCCACTCTATTTATTTTTTAAAGAGCAGGTGAGCCACAAAACACCCCGAGGCTGGGGGTAGCACAGCAATTCCACAGCTCCCAGGGCAGGCAAAGGAGGAACCCCTGTTGGCAAAGACAAGCAGACCCCATGACCTAGGAGGGGTTTCTCATTGCCATGGAGGGGCTGGGAGTGGCTCTCCCCCCGCCCAGGGCACTGAAGGATGCTCTGGCTGTCAGCCGGCACCGCGCTGTGGCAGACACGACTTCAACCTGCCGGAAAGACACAGGTCCTCGCAGGAATCTTGGCCCCCTTGGCTGCTGTGCTTCCAGCTGTGCACATCCCGAGGAATGCAGTTGCTCATTAAAATCATGTCAGCATTTGCAGAGAGCCCTGCGAGAGCCTCTTTCCCTGCCTTCTCCTTGCATCTGCCAACAGTGGACTGAAAGCTGAGATTTCCAATCTGCCAGGCTCTGGCTCAGCGACCAGTAATAGTCTGGAGGCAGGATATTTCTGAACTAGGGTGGTTTTTGGCTTGAGCAGAGCGGGAGATCAAATTTGACAGTCAAAATGGGCTGATCTGGTGTTAAGCTGGCTGCTCGCAGCTCTGGGTTTGGGTTTCCAGGACAGGCACAGCATGCAGCAGTGATCGGAGGTAAGCACCACAGTAGAGCATCCATCTCTCTGTGTGTTCTCCAAAGAGCAGCATTGGCCAGAAAGCATTAAGCATATCACTGTTTTGGATGGAAAAAAAGACACTCTTCAAATATCTGAGTGATTTGCAGTAATTCACAGCAGCAGAGACAAGTGCAGAACTCGCACCCTGTCACCAGCAATAAAATACCTGCTTCACTTTTCAAAATTACTAGAGATAAATTCAGCTTCTACTGACTTTTCAAAGCTCTCGCATCTATTTCATGGACATGTTTGTGCTTCTTTGTTGGACAGCTTTAGAAAGAGCACAGCTTACAATTTTAGGACAGTGAGATGAAATAATACCAACAATTATAATGTAAAGCAAAGTATTTGCATGCTTCTCCATAGGCAAAGTGCTGGGACAATCTCTTTGCCTTCCTGCTCTCCCAGCAGTTTGTTCAGATGAAGGCCGTGCTCATTCTGTACAAGACCACATCCTTCAGCTGTGTCAAACTTGAAAGGAACTGATTTAGGAAGGCAGTTCTGACCTGGGGGTCTTGTTATAAAGCTTGTTATTGCAAACAAATGTTATAAAAAATATTAAATCATTTATTAATAGAGATCTTCCCCCAAAGCACCCAGGTTTCTTGTCTCATTGCCTCTACTGGCAGGCCAATGGTGTCTTATCATTTCTGGTAGCTAGAAACCATCTGCTAATGACAGACAAAGGCACCCATGATGACATCTGTTCTAACAACAGACCCGTCTTCTGTCTTCTCTCCCTGGATGCAGGAACCATCTCCTTCATTTCTCCAAGGTGCTAATCCAAGCTCTGCCAGCATTTTGGGTACAATTCTCTTAACCTCTATGTGAGGAGCACAGGGACCTCTGAGGTGACCCATCCAACTTCTAGGACAGAGTATCACCCCATCATCCTCCCTCACTAAAAAAATCACTAGGAACAGGAATTTTGGATACTTGATTTTCCTATCTCAAGCCAGAAGGGCACACCGATAATGGTAATCTTTGTTTTCTTCACCGCTGGGGCATAGCTTCAAAGGGAGGGAGGCAATGAAGAGAATATTAAGACTTCATCTTCCAAGACGTTGTTGCTTCTGTTCCTCCTCCCTCTCCCCTCTGTTCCCCATGCTTAGCAAAGAAAGCGGCAGGAGTATTATTTCTCAAGGCCTACACTGACGTCAATACGCAGGGTATTTATTTATGAAATTGAATCTAACAGTGGGGGAGAGAGGAGCGGAGGAAGATGGACGCGCAGAGCTAGCAGCTGCCAAGTTATAATAGAGCAGCAACCTCCCAATATTTTTCTACCCTCTTTCTGGGGGAGGGATGCGGTGCCCAGAGCTTCAGAGGCCCAGGGAAAGTGAGATGGAAGGGAGAAATGGCAAAGGCAGGCTTAGCATTGAGAGCAGAGGAAAGGTACGCTAAAGGGACGACCTAAACAAGGTAAATAGCCCCTTTCTGGTGCTGGGATATTCAGGTTCAGTCCTCATGCAGTGAAGGGAGCGCTTCAGGCAGGCTCTGACCAGGCTCCAGCAGCCCTTTCCTCTTTGCTCTTTACACAGAGGTTAACCAGAGGGAAGTTCCAGCCCAAGAAATAATTTCTCCTTTTGACACCCCATCCCCGCTCCCTGTTTCAGGCTCAGGCAGCAAAACGGCTCTCTGGGAAGCCCAGCACTGAAGTTAACGTGAAGATTAAGTTGTCCCCTGCAGTCAATGAGAAACAGTTTTCCAGAGTAGAAATTTTGTCCATTGATGTTACCATGTGCAGAAGCATAGAAAGGTGACACTCAGAAAGGGAGAGTAGTTTCTTTTCTTTCCCAAGGAGGCTCCAGGCCCCAGTGCAGGGCATCCCCAGTCGGGAGGAAAGCCCGAGAAGCCTGAGGAGCACAGACGACCATGAAAACATGGTGCCTTCAGCTTCAACTCTGGCAATTGTTGGGAGAAGATGCCTTTGGGCATCCCTCACCAGCCTGAAAGTCACACATGGAAACGTGCTCCCTCAGGGATGGAAGGGGAGGACAGCTTTTGCCTTTCCCTCGCCAGCATAAGATAAGGCTGGGCACGGGGAGAAGGGAAAGTGAGCATGGAAATCAAATTCCTCCTCTTTAACCCTCTGGGCTCCTCCAGGTTTATGGCTGGAAAACCTTCTCTGCACAGCTCCTCTCCGAGTCAGAGGAAAGCCTGTTGCATAGCATGAAGTGCAGCTGAAGGAGCTCTGCAGGTCTCCAGGTTTGTTGTTAAAGCCCCTGCCTTTCCCGGGATTCCCCTGCTGACTTCCCATTGCCGCACACAAAGAGGAGGCAATGCCCTCAACAAATCCCTCCTCGCAAAGGCTTGGTTCATACCCTTGCAAACAGCGTCAAGGTGTCAGCGAGCCCTGAGTTTATTGTTTCTCCAAAATAAGGGAAGAGAGACATGTTCTGGAGATCTGTTTACAAGTCGGACTATCTCCAGTTATATAATGACACAAGCCTGGCTGCCAGCAAATTGTTGCTCCGAGCCGGGGAAGACAATTAGATCGCCTCTCAGGGCGGCGAGCATGCACAATGCAGGCTTTGTGCCACCCGGCCACCAGCCCCTGCGTGTGTGAGGGAGCCCGGCTCACCCGTCGTCTTCGGAGGAAGAGGTGGCGGAGGGAAAGGAAAAGTCCCTGGCCGCGAAGAGGCAGCACCCGCACCTCGGTGGGTGCGCCCGTGCCGGGGTGGGGATCCCCGCCGAGGGCTGCGGGGCGCCGGGGATGGAGCCTGTCTGCGAGCGCTTTCCTGTCCCGGCAGCGAAGGGATGACGGTAAATTGGTCGTCGCGCCACAGGGCAGAGACAGCTCTGACCCCTCTGCTGAAAATGGGATGGGAAGTTTCGGTGTTTGGCTTCCTGTGCTTCCTGGTGTGCTGACGGATTTAGGCTCTCGCTGAAACTCCTGGCACTGCCTGCAGAGTCAGTGGAAAAAATGTGGTATCTAGAGATGGGAAATACCAAACCCGCTCAGAAATGCACTCACTTAAAAGGGAAAGGTGGTTTCCGGGTGAACTTGCATTCCTGTCCTCAATGGATGTGGACGGGAGCAGGGCTTTGGAAAATTCAGAGCCTGGACTGCTGCAATGCAACCTGCATGAACGATAGCTGCGTCCTGCTCAGAAACGCACCTGGGCCACAACACGCATCTAGTAGGGTTATGCAGCCAAAACTGCAGGCCTGGCCAAAGGGGAAGGACCTGCCACCGCTGTCCCCTTGGTGCACGTGAAGAGCATCTCTCAGCTCTCCTACATACAATGGTGGCCCTGGTTTCAGCAGGCAATGATGCATGGAGAGGAGAGATGGTCTGAAATAAAATACCCAATGTCGTCAACAGCCACAGATTAATTCAGTGAAATTGCTTGTTGCTGCAAGGAGTTAGTGAAAGAAAAACATGGGGAAGAGAATGCTATCTCTGTGATGAATAAGGATAGACATAGCTGTGTTTCACAGGGGAAGTGTTGATAAACATCGCTAAACCTTCATGCTTCGGAGGAGCTGAGTGCTGATAGCCCGGGGGGCAGAGAAAACTTCTGCTGGCAGCTTGCTGGGGTACGGCTGCCCACACAGAGCACTTGTACCTCATCCTCTGCAGTGTTGCCAATGGCTTTGTGGGAAGCTGAGTGTTTAATTAAATACACTGCTGCTCTGAACCAGTCAGGAGGTTCCTACTTGCCTGGACAAAGGTGCCTCATGGACTTTTTTCTGTTGAGAGCACAGCAAGCATCCTTGTGTTAGTGACACTGGTTGCAAAAGCTATGTGTAAACCCAGACTGCAGAGTCCTTCGCTTGCAGAGCTCCCTCGGTGTTCATGAAGCACACCTACTCTGCATGCCCATCATACAGTTCACTGGATGTCCAACCCATCCATCTGGATGTCAGTAAAGCCTTAATGGCAACCATGTACTTGCCTAAGACACAATACTACCCTCAGCCCAGCCCAGCAAAAACAGTTCCCTCTGGAAGTGAGTCATATTTCATCTTTCGAACCACTTCAAGCAATTTGTCTTGCAGACTTTCTGACTACATTTACCTAAAATGCATCCTTCCTTTCTTTCTATTCCTGGTTCCATGCATGGGGTTATTTTAGATGGCGTGCTCAGAGGTCACCGTGACACACAGACACAGAGCAGAGAGCACGCTATGCTTTTGGTAGGTACTCAGCAACGTTTATGCAGGTGGCAGGCTCTTGGTTTCCCTGGGCACTCGCAGCGGATTTACATGCCAGCACAATGAGAGAAAAGGCTAAGCTGCTGGTCGCTGCCAGAAACTCCATGAGTTTGTCTACAAAGTGCAGCTTGTAGACATGAATAACCTCACAAGACCCCTGGAAGTGAAGCTGGGAGTATGGGCAAAATTGGAGAGGTGTAAGGGAGGATGGGAGCATGAAGAGGCTTCCAGGAATGGCTTGTGCACGCGTATGGCATGGTTAGGAACTGTTCCTCCCTGGGATCTGAGTGCAGGCTATTATTTATATCCCCTTAGCTCTGCCAATGCATGACGCTTGCAGCATTAGAGCTGGAACTCAAGCTCTGAGCAAGCTGGAGGCTTTCATTCACAACTGCAAGGCGCGACAAGACCCTTTGGAGTCTGAGGGCAAGTGAGGCTGTACACAAAAATAACCCAAGTCCTTCACAAGTTCCACCTTGCGGCTTAGTTTCCATACCTACTAAACCAGGTATCTTCAGGTTGAAAAAGAAATGACTGGGAGGTATATGAGAGAGGTTTCTGAGCTTGTGAGTGGCATGGGAGCAGAGATGGGGCAGGCTCTGCTATCTCTTCCTGTATGAGAAGTTAGCAGGTGCCGGGCTGAAAAACAAACAGAAGGAGATGGCTCTTCATACAACAGGTAGGAGATCTGTGGATCTTCTTACCAAAGGATGTTGTGGATAGGAGAAGTTTACATGGATTCAAGGAGAGTTCATGGAAGAGAAATCCACTGAGAGTTGCTAAATACATAGAAACTCTATCTGGCTCAGGAAGTTCCTGAGTTGAAAATAGTTGGAGGTTGGGAGAGCACTGAGGGGAAGTATTGTATATGTTTGCCCCTGTTCTTACTTCTCCCTAGGCTTCCACTTGTGGGCTCTATTGAGGTCTGGATGTTAGGTTAGCCAGACCTTTAGTCTGACCCAGAGGAGCTGTTTTTATGTCCTTATGTACCTTCATATTCACAAGGGATGGCTTTATCCTGTTCTTGCATGGTCACTTCCCAAAGGTCACCATCTTCAAGTATCCTCATCCACTTTATGTTCACTGCAGCTCGGGCACTGCACACACCTTTTTCCAGGTCGCAGTTGACCAAGCAGCTTAAGATCCTGACTGCTGGTAGACAAATTTGTTGAACAACTTCAGGTTTGTGATGCCTGCCATATACATCATCCCCAAGTAGTCCATTACTCTCAGGGTTTAATGTTATCAAGTGTTTGGCAATAATATTGATGACGGACACTGCTTCATCTCTTGCCTTCTTGTTTCCCCATTTGTTCCCACCTCAGCAAACAATGTCAAAACTCTTGTGGACCCAGCTGTTCACAGTAAATTACAATTCTGCTCTGGTCACCAGTTTGCCCACTTGGTTCCAAGTTTGGCTATGGAAATTGAGTCCTTGTTGTCATCTGTGTTTAAAAATGCCGAAGCTGCCAAGACAGCGCATATCTCAGATGAACTGCTTTGGGACTTTATTCATACTACTTGTGATATGTTTTAAAGGGTTTATTTGTAGTGATAACAGTCAGACCCTTTCTCACCTCTCTCTTCCCTGAAAAACAGTATTTGAAAGATGAGTCTGTGAATAACAACGGAGTGGCCTTGTTAGCCTTTCCTTCACATCTAAGCAGCTGCTCCTTTGAGGTCTCCTGTCCGGGGTCTCTCACTATGACTTTGAGAAACTGCTGCAAACCAAGAGCGATCGGGATGGCAGTGACCCCTGAAGGGGAATTAGGAAAAATATGGTCTGAAAAAAAAAAGAAAAAAAAAGGGGAAAAGATGCATACCTGGAGCCCATTGATCCTGTTCTCTCTCCCAAACAGCTAGAGGGCAAAGCATGCATGGCTACACCAAGAGCTAACTTCTGAGATAAATACATCAGTTCAAGATTTTGGTGACTTCATAGCAAGCCATCTGTTGTGGAAACAAAACACCTAGCTCCGTCGCAGTTCAAAACTCGCTGAGGTTGATGATGTCTGATTATCAGCATGTTTGCAGTACTGCAGGGATTACTTGATGTGGAGCGATTGCCCTCACTTTGCTATCCCTTTCGTCACACCAACTGTGGATCCTACCGAGGAAGCTTCACAATTAGCCAAGTGCCACACGGAGATGTCCAAATGTGGACTGCTGTCGCGACGGGTGGAGTGGGATTTTTGCCTCCAGTGACATTCACATAGTTGATACTCTTTTTACTTTTTGCTGCTGCTCACATAACGGCAGAAGCTATTCTTAGCCACAGGGAGCCTAATCTTTAAGAAAAAAAAAAGCACCCACCCCTCTCTGAGCCATTTCCACAACAATAACTTGTAGCAGGGAGGAAAGAGAGTAGGCCAAAATATGTAGCCCTCTTCACCAAATAAGGACCCTTGTAAAGGCGGCCCCAAGCACTGCAAGGCTTAGGAAGGACAGGGAGGGATTTGGAGTGGAAGAGTGAATCAGCATGGCCATCAGGTCACACCCACATGAATAATACCTCTCACTTCCCTTGAATTGTACATTGTGATAAAGACCTAGCTGCCTTTTTCGGTATTCCAGCGTCTGCCCGAGAAGAGTCAGATGTGAAATTAGGTTTCCTGTACCTTATTAGATTAATTTGGTTTGAACTAAAAATGAGGGCACGTGTACTGTTGGGAGCCAAGAGGCCTCAAATGACATATGTCTCCCTTTTAATCCTTTTTTCTGTGTGTACTTGGTGAGTCTAAACATGGATTAAAATGTGTTCTTTCCAAAATTTCTCCAAAATTTTAAAAGTTTACCACTACAAGCAACCCCACTGATCACATGCAAGTGCACGCAAAACCAAAGGTGATGTCCAAACTGCCATCTGCTCAGCATCTTGGGACCCTATGGAGGCATTTCTGTACCACTGGAAAAATATTAACTCCTCCTTTTCTCGTCCTTGATGTTTTCTATCTTAAAAGCTGTGCTTGCCCAGAATACATCAACTGTCCTGACTTCCTTCTGAGCATCCAAAGGAGAACACCCTGGCTTCTGTTATCCTTCCAGTGTGCCTCATGGTAGGAAAGATGCAAACCTTATATCTTATCTACTAATGGATGTTATGGCAGAGATCCTGGGTGAGAACAGGCAAATGAAGCCAGGGACAAAACTGTACTTCCAGTAGGGAATCACAAAATCCTCACACTGAAATGTTACGGTTTTCTTCAGAGACCTATAATAGGTTTCCTGCTCACAGAGGGGACACGGATGGGAATTTCCTTAGTGGCAGTGAAGACACTATCTCTATCTGAAGGTAACTTGAGATAAAACTTTTCCATGGAAAAGTTTTCCATGAGACCTGGTGAAGGCTGCTAAGTGTCTCGGACAGTCCTGACTGAACTTTCTTACACTTTTAAGCTCTGTGCTGCTAAAAGAAGCATTTGCAGTTTTACCAGGAGATTAGCTCTGTCCCTTTAGCATTACAGATATAGGACTGGCAGGAGACTGCTGTGCCCAGTTAAAAATGGATGTGTATTACTGATCACTTCACTCAGAGGATACCAACTTGAGCTGTTAGGACAAGATATAATGAGAAAAAGATGGAAGAAAGGTTGTATAGATAATAGGGTCACTGAGTGCAGAGTGAAGCGACTGTGTCAAAATCTTCTTCAGGTCCAGATGTCTTATCGCCTTCCCATCGTAAAAGCAACCAGCTCTAGAAAATTTTAAGTAAGAATTGGTGCCAACTGTAATTCATGGATAAAAGTCTACAGCATGAGGTCTTTCTGGAATTTCCATACCATAGAAACTGGTATCTATGATAGTCTGACAATACCTTCAAACACCAGAAGGAGTCATAAGGCTTGTCACCAATTTTTCCACCATCTCCTTTTTCACCTGAACATCCCTGCCACATTCAGCAACTCAGTGATATGTTTGGGAGTGGACAGAAGACTCTTCTGCCAAGTACACTATCGAAATCTTAGAAATAAAACATAAACCTTGTTTATCCCACCCACGCTATATTTTGGGAGGTGGCACTGGCTAATCCACTGGGTTTATAGCACAAGTTTTTGTGCATTGGTTCTCTGGTTGCAGTCATAAAACCTTCCATTTAACCACTCCTGTTACTATCAGCACCACCAGTCACCCAATACCATCTACTCAAGCAAATGGCAGAGCACCGAGGGTGCATCCCAAGTCTTCTCTCAGGGCCACGTCGTACGGTTACACATTGACATTATCTCCTGAGATGGAACAAACTCAAACCTAATTTTTAATAAAGTGTTTTTTCACATTGTTAAGAAATGCACCTTCCCCGATGCGCTGCCATGCTGTATCAACTTATAGCTTCACCCAGTCATAATAAAAGATAAAAAACTCCTAACTCTTGTGCTGCTTGTGGCTTTTGCTGGCCATGGTTATCTCCCCTGGTTTCCTTGCCTCTGACCAAGATGTTTTTGTGGTCACCCACAGGCTCAGCTGCTAAGCCCACAGGGGCAAGGTCCCTCCACCTCTGGAAACTCTGAGCAGACCAAGCCCTGGGGCCACAGCAGGAGCCCCTTCGTGGTACCACACTCATTGTCATCACCTCCTCCTCCCAGCCGGCTGGAAGGAGCCGAGAGTTTCCAGTTCTCTTGTCCTTCTTCCTTCTTAAAGTGGAATTTCAAGGAACTGTGTCAAGTCAACAGTCTGGGATAAAGATAAAAAAAACAAAACAAAACAAAACAAAAAAACAACCAAACAAAAACCCATCAGGAACAGCCTGGAATTTCCTAGTGATTGCTGATAGCAGATGAAAGCCGCTGAAGAACCGCATCAATGATTACGATGATTAATGTTTCTTTCCACTACTGAATACTACTGAAGGAGGAGAGCTTGTGTGCCTTGAGAGAGCAGCATTCCTTTGTCCTGCTCATCTGCCCCTTGTGCAGACCTTTCTCTGGTTTTTAAATCTCAAAACGGCTTGTAAAAAAATAAGTCCTCCCAGCCTCACAACTTGTGTCGCTATTCTAAGTCTGTCCTCTGAAGGCTGGTCAAAATTAAACTGACAATATTTCAGGTCTTTTACCTCCCCTTTATTCCCCTCTCTGCTAAGGGGACCCCATTTTAATTATTATTTAGGAAAAGACAGCTGCTTCCTGTTTGTATCATTAATTTATTTTGTTTCCTGAAGGGAAGCTTCGGTGAAAAGAATCTGTGGATAGCTGGAACGTCTCACAAAATATCACTGGCTGCACAGGCCAAGGTTAAATACAATAGCTAGGTTTATTTTTAAATTATTATTATTTTTCTAAGTCCATGCCAAAGCAGAGACTAAAATTCTAGCACACATAACTAAGCTTTTACAGTAAATTCTGCCTTTCCTACATAACTCCCCAGAAGGGAGATAGATAGGCATTCTTAGTTACAACAAAAGCTAAACCACCGATTTCCCTCCAACTATTACTGAAAACGAAGGCCGGAGGGAGATGAGGTGCGGTTGCCTTTCTCCAGTTTCTCAAAACCTCACACTCTGGTGAATTTGATATGCTGAAATCATGCCTGGCCATCACGATAGCCTTCTGCAATGATATGAATGGCTCAGTGGATGAGGGGTGCTCAGTGAATGTTGTTTATGCCAATTTTAACAAGGCTTTCGACACTGTCTCCTATAACATCCTTGTAGACAAACTGAAGAAATATGGATGACATAAATGGACAGTGAGGCAGCTTGAAAGCTGGCTGAACTGCCAGGATCAAAGGGTTGTGGTCAGTGGCATAAAGCCCATCTGGATGCCAAGCACTAGTGGTGCACCCCAGGGGTTGATACTGGGTCCAGCACTGTTTATTGTCTTCATTAATGGCCTGGATGATGGGACTGAGGACACCCTTGACAAGATCGCAAGTGATACAAAAACGGGAGGAATGGTTGATAGAGCAGATGGCTGTGGTGCCATTCAGAGGGAGTTCAGGAGGATGGAGTTATGGGTCAATGGGAATCTCACAGTGTTTAAAGGGAAATGTGATGTCCTGCACGTGAGGAGGAATAACCTCAGACACCAGTATGAACTGGGGGCTGCGCAGCTAGCTGGAAGCAGTTCTGCACAAAAGGACCTTAAGGTTCTGGTGCACAACAAGCTGATCATGAACCAGCAACGCAGCCCAATGGCAAAGATGCCAAGAGCATTGTGGGCTAGAGCGTTGCCAGCGGGTTGAGGGACGTGATCCAACACTGGAGAACTGGGTCCAGTTCTGGGTGCCTCAGTACAAAACATGGATGTGCTGCAATGAGTCCAGCAAAGAGCCCGAAAGATGATTAAGGGATTGCAGCATCTGTCATATGAGGAGGGGCTGAGAGAACTGGGACTGCTGAGCCTGGAGAAGAGAAGGATCAGAGGAGATCTTGTCACTATGCATAAATATCTGATGGGGCAGAGGAAAGATGGAGCCAGAATCTTCCCAGTGATGCCCAGTGGCAGGATGAGAGGCCATGGGCACAAGCTGAAAGAAAGGAAATTCCATTTAAACATGAAGAAAAAAAAATTTTTTAGCCTTGAAGGTGGTTGTACAGTGGCACAGGTTGCCCAGAGAAGTTGTGGAGTCTCCATTCTTGGAGGTACTCAAACCCTAACTGTCCAGGTTTTGGACCCACTCTAGCTGACCCTGCTTGAGCTGGGGAGTTGGAGTATATGATCTCATGAGGTGCCTTCCAACCTCAGCTACTCCGTGATCTCCGTGAACCCAAGATTGCAACAAGAGCACCAGGAACAAATGCAGTGCCAGAGCTCTTCCAGACCGGCAGTGAGACAAGAGTCGTACAGCTGATGCCACCATTGACTATGCGAGGAGCTGTGAGCTCCACCTCGCACCCGGTCAGGTCTGTTACAGCATTTTTGAAGGCTATTAACACCATCCATTCCCAAGAGCTCGACTCATCCCCCATTCAACCTCTCACTGTTTTGGCAGCCTCATCCTTTCCGTTCATTTCAGCTGAGAGGCGCCCACTGGCCCCGGCAGCCTCCACG
>NW_009599335.1:44103-55450 GCF_000690535.1 Cariama cristata | reverse complement strand
CCAGTCTTCCTTCTGAGAGGAGTTATTTGGCACCAGCACTATTGACCTTTTCACAAGACCAAGGATTATGGGAGGTTTTATTTATTGCACATGAAGTAACCCCTCGCCCCCCGCCCTGTTTTTCCTGGTTTCCTTTCTTATGTTTGGTTCTCTCCTTCACTGGAGCTTTCACATGCCAAGTTGCTTTGATGGAAACCACTACTTGAGAAAGAAAAATTGTACAAGACCTTTCTTCTGCTCCCTCTTCCTATACTGAATATAGCTTAAAATTGAATAATGAGTATATGTTTCCTTAGAAGAGTATTTAACGTTGCAAATTCAGCCATGAGAGGTAGGATATGCTAAGCTATAGTCCAAAGAATTGGCTTGTAAAGGCTTAATAACAAAGTGGGCAAGGTTTTTATATACAGGGAAAGCTACACATTATTCCTTGCACATCCAATGACTAAAATGACTGAGGTTTGCTGCACCCTTCCCTTGGAAAATAACTTCATCTTGAAATGAACACTTCGTTTGGTAAAGTTAAAAACTACTGAAAAGCAACCTTTTAACAAAAGTACCAGATAATTTTTGGTCTAAGCTAACATTGCTGACAGCAAGCTGGTGCAGGATTTTCAGCAGAAAGTGATTGCCGCACATGGGCTTATGTAGAGAAAGAAAGGTAGGGTGAGCAATGTGCTTGAGAAGGCATGTCCTCCTACGCCATAGAAACGTGGCACCCTTCAGCTGTACGTGATGAGCAGAATGAATGAATGAATGAGTACTGCAACCGCATGCGGAATTAATTTCTGTCACATCCCAGGAAATGGTTCTTTCCCCAGGAAAGAAAGAATATTACAGTGTGCATTAACAAGCATTCAGTGCAAGCAAGAACTGCCATTTAAAATGGTGACTGAATTTGAGGTTCTCCCCCCCCAGGGCTAACTGCAATCAGGTGAGATGGTTTCCAGCATTGTCCGCAGCAGGCAGTGGGTCACGGCTCATGCCCCACCAGTTAACACATGCAATGCTGCTAAGCTGTTTCCCAACAGAGCCTGTGTCAAAGGCTGGGCTCCCACTCCACTGCCGTGGCTGAGTGAGGCAGAGCCCTTGAATTATAAAAGACTTGAACTTCCTTTTTATCCGGGAGATGGGTGGGAGTCTTTTGATGGTACTATTTCCTGCTAGAGGGACAGAATTGAGAAGAAAAATAAAACTTTAACCTCTTCACTCAACTATGGAGAAGACAGTCTCGCCATTGGGCAAGGTTTATTCTGCTGGGAAGCTCAGGCTATTCCCATCCTGGGTATAACACAAGGTCAACAGCAGCAGTCTCCAGGAATATTAATCTTTCACCCCTCAGACCGTGCCACGGGTAATTAATCACTTGATTGCATAACTTCTTGTAAGACAGGAAAAATAAGCTGCCTTTGCCAGCTTTTTGGACAAGTTATTTCACATACATTTGAACTTTCTTCCAGTACTTGTTGGGTTTTGATTGCAATGAATGAATCGCATCCAAACCCTTTCCCAGCCACGGAGGAGCCAGACAGCATGGAGGCGCGCAACGTCCCAACACAACACTGGGGAGTGGGTCACCATGCAGTTTTGGGGGGATCCCTCCAGTCTCCCAACGGTGGGGGAAGGTACAGCATCCAAGAGAGCAGCTCAGCCCAGGGGGGATAGCAGAGCACCGTGTTACCCTGCATTTTACATCTGTATGTAATTGAAAGCAGGATCTGGCCAAGTTGCTGTTGACTCCAGAGAGCTGGAACTTGCTTAAGAGTAAGGAAATCCTGGAGTTTAATCCTAGAAAGTGAAGTTTTGTTTCGCTATGATCACCTGGGACGTACCACTGCGATGGGCCCAGCTGCAGGAGACCTTCAGGCCCTGGAGATCATGTAAAGCTGCGAGGGGTGTTGAGCCAAGTGCATTGCTGGAGTGGCTGAGTATCAGCTAACCCCATCTCCCCAACATGCTATGGGAGTCACTGTTCCTTTCTACAGCTTTATTAAATGGCAGTGAAAAAGCAAGATTTTCTTAAAAACCATTTTATATCATATGGTAATGAAATGGGAAACAATGCCCAGAGGCTACCTCATGGCTCATGCCCACCTGGACACCAACCAGCCACCTTCCAACCCCAAGTCTCCAACTTTGGCTGGAGGAGAAGGCCTCTCTATGTGCCTTCAGGGAAGTTGAAAAAAAATTTAGTGGCCACAAAGATCAGAACTGGACCGGGCTGATGGATGAAAGTGCTATTCTTTAACAGCTCCTGGAAAAGCAGTCAGGAAGCTTGGTTTGACAGCGTTCCTGCAAAGACCACGTTATCCTTTGGCTCTAGGTAGCCCTTTGGTAAAAACTGAAAGAAACATTTCCCTGCATTAAGTGTTTTGAGATCCTTGCAGGAAAGATACTAACAAAGCAGATGGCTTAACTATTGAGGGTTGCTGCATGTTACAAGTGTCACGGGTGACACATGGGGAGCCGGCAGGGTGAAATGCAGTTTTCCAAAGCCACAATGAGCGGGGACAAGGTGGTAGAGTGGAAATGCCATGAACGTGCAGGCACGCTGCACCCGCTGATGTACAGGGTTGTGCTTGCACCTTGTCTGCTTAACCTAAGGCTTCTTGCTGCTCCCCACCACCACCCCACTGTACCTAAACATCTGTGGAAGGAAGGAGGCAGGGAGCAGCTCACCTGTCCAGGGTGCTGGAGACCTCCAAGAAACACCCTAGACCTTTGTAGCTGGTTGCTCTAGCTCATGCTTCCGAGAGTAAAACCATCTATCAAGCGAGCTGCGACGAGAGCTCTGATGACTTCCCGACCGTGCATATTAACGTGCTCCCCGCCGTGCAATGTGTGGCCGCAAGCGGCTCACGCTCCATCTGGCCATAGTTAAAGGGCTATCAAGAATAGGTCATCCACATGAATTTCCTCCAGATCTGGTATTGCACCAATGTAATGACATGACCCTGCTGAAATACAGACAAATTGAAAACAACGACAGGCGCAGCTATTCCCCAGGTACCGTTCACATGAATAAACAAGATAAAGGCTGGGAAGAAAAGCACAGGAAATGGTTCTATTTACAGCTTGATCACACATCTTCCAAAAGCAACCGAGCCAGCTGGACAACTTACTATCTTCAACCACTCTCCTGCTGCAGGATGCTGCCCCTCCAGATTGGTTGGCAACGAACTGAAAGTAGCTTAGAAAGCAACCGCCCAGGCAGTTCAGACAGCAATTCGAAAAAGATAATAACTTGCAACAGACGGTGAGACTCAGGTAAGGACTGAATAGAGGGGCTGATGCCTTCAGCCAAAAGGCAAGTAACACAGCAGAAGAACCACTAGGAATGAGTTCACCCAAATATCTCGTGGCTCATGGACCCTGCTGCCACCTCAGTTTCCTGAAAGGAGAATCTGCTTAAACCAAGGTTTAGCTCTGTCCATGGCAAGCAATCCAGAACCAGCTTCGGTCAGAACTTAGGAGGCTCAAAGCAACTGTAAAACTTCTCAAGAAATAATACTTCTTGTTCACTTGATCTGTGCAAGAAAGCTTTACCCATCCTCTTCCTCGCTTTCGCTACAACTAATGGCGGAGAAGGAAAGAGGACCAGCATAGCCTAATCAGCTGGGGGATTGCCTTATCATGGCCAGCTACAGAGGCTTTGGGACAATAATATGCCATAGGTGGGTGCCAATCAGCTAAGCTACATTAAAAATAAAGACATTTTCAGCAGATTGAATCAGGAGACAACCATTTCAGTTCACACAGTTTGTAAGTGCACTTGCACTTGGAGCATCCAAGTTGAGCAAGCCAAGGACTGTGTTTTCTCGAGTAAACTTCAAATAGACAGGTCAAGGTGTGGTTACTGGTCACTGTTGAGTGGTACCTTTATCTTGATTCTTGACCAGTGGTGGACAAAGGTGGCTTTCAGCAAGGTGTCCACCACCACCAGCTCCCTCTGCCTCTCCTCCAAGAAGCTGAGTGTCTAAGTCTCATGATCTGGGTTTGAAGGAATTTCCTTGGTAAGGTCAGGAACTACTATTTTTTTCCTAGATGACTGCAAATCAAATGTTCTGCTTTGATAAAGTAAAGGTTAAATCACCCTGGATTTTGCACATGCTTGTAAGAGTGTGCGGATATTTGAGTGTAGGTAGGAATTGTTGAGAACAGCATAATTAGGAAAGCTTCAGGTTGCATAATGTCTGGAGTCTGCAAGTTAATACGGGACTGCTGCTGCCTCATGCATTACAAATTTTCCTGAGCAACTTCGTAAAGCATTGGTGGGGTAGAGGAAGATTATTTTTTTTTTCTTATTTACAGAACAGTTTAGCCAATGAGGCAACTGAATCAGTGGCTTTGGTGGGACACTTGCTGCCCATAGCGGTGTCCCAGAAATAAAAATATCTCTGGAGTCCGTTTTGGAAGTGAGAAGAGAGAGCTGCGAGTGCACTCTAATGCTTGTGGCTGAGGATGATGATACAATGCTGACTTCACTGATTGTTTTTTTCTTTTCTCCACTCTCCCCTCCAACATGGTTGCAAAGAAATTCCAAACTCCTTAGGTTATTAATGTCTAAATATCTGCCAAACTTTTTCATTGCTACCTCTTTACTAGGGAATGGAGAAGAAATGTCTCAAGATTATTTCCAACTCAGACAACATGAAGTTGGGTATCCCCTATGGAGGACAGTGTTTCAGTTGGGTCTTCAGATTGCATTTAACCTTCTACTCTTATTTGTTTGCTTTGTTTGAGCTTCTAACAAGTATTTTTCCTAGTCCTCTTAGAATTTTGCCTTTTACATGAAGGTTTTGACACAGAAACTAGGAAGGATGTGAAGACTTATCAGCAACCTGCTAGTACGAGACTGCATGACATTATAAGGGTTTTGCTCTCCCATGGCTTGCACAGAGGTGGACAAGGGTCTTATGTGGCTGGACAGTGAAGACTTCAAGAAAGTGAATGTCCCCATCAAACCAATGTGCACATCATTTAAAAGAGCAAAAGAACTAGTTCCTTAAGCAAGACCTTCAAGGGTGTTATTGTACTAGCCAAGGGGTGTTTGGGTCACGATTCTCACTGTTAGCTTCCTTTCTTCATGCAAATCTTACTGCTAGCAATGGAATTCATGAAGGTAGAAGATTTCCAGGAACACAAGTATCTTTCCAGGGATACCCATTGATTATCTTACCTCCTATATATTCTAGGCCAGGCAGTTGAAAATAATAAGAAACAAACCCTGAAGAAACTTTGCTCAAAATAAGCCAGTCGCTGTGAAGACGTCAGTGAGCTGAGCTGGATGGGTGAGCTGTGAATTTGGCTGAAGAAGTTCAGTAACCAAGAATCAATATTTTGGTTGGGAAATATTCAAGTCTGGTTTGGTTGGAAACACTAGACATCCAGTTTTTCTGCTAGGTGCAATTAACCCTCTCACCCTCCACACCCCAGTCTACGCCCATTTGAACTGGAGGCCCAGTCTGCAAGTTGGATGGGGCACAGCTGTGCAACAGCATGGTTGGCTGGCCAGGGTGGAGAGTCCCCTGCTAGCTTGGCCATGCGGTCACCGTTTGGGTGTCTCGGGGTCTTGAAGTTACTCCACTGGCTTTGGTGGCATGGTATTCTGCAAAAGAAAATGTATTTAGCCCACCAACCTGACTTTTACAGAGCAGCTGCTTCCTGTCTCCGCTGCTGGCTGCTCACTAACAGTCTCCGAAATGAAAAAAAACCCACCTGTCTCTCAGCCCAGAGCTTTGAGTATTCATAAGACAAAGTCAGTCATAAAATTGCTGCGAAGCCAATCAAGGGGAGCCTAGGATCTAACCATAACCTTGGCACCATGTTCCCGCTGTAATATCCCCCACTACTCCAGGGTGCGGTGCCTTTGCTTCCAGCCTTTTGCGTGCCAGGAAAAATGGAGACTAGAAGAGTAAAAATAGGCATTAAACATAGGACAATTGTTGCCATTGCATGATAGCAGCCTTGCCTCCCGGCTGTTGTGGAGATGGTGCATGGAGGAGACTTGGGCTGTCCCACAGTCTTTCTTGGATCACTTTGTAGGTAGATACATTTTCTGTGGAGTGATACACATGTTTTTTCAAGAAGTTTCTGTTTGTCAAAATGCTCCTGGAGCCTATGCAGACCTTCCTGTCAACCCAAGTGCTCACATAGATGATCATGTTGCTATTCCTACCACCTTGCAGTCAACACAGCTCCTGTAGCATCAAGGAGAGCTTGGTGTGACAGGATTTTGAACATGAAACCTATCACGAGCAGTCTGTCTGCCAGCAATTCATCTTTGACTCAGACAGCCATGGGTTGTCCTATTCAGTCAGTCATCCTGTTGTCCTCTGGCTATCAGAGCACAATCAATGTATCTGCAAACACACATGAAAAAAAAGAAGCTCTTAATTTTTTTTGGCACCCTCAAAGAGCCAAAAAGTGACCAGCGAAAGAAGAAAACTCCACTTGGTCAGTAATTTTTTTTTTTCTTTTTGCAAAACCATGTGTTAAAAATGCTTTCCTGCCCAAGGCTTCTTCATATGAGGGAAAAGTAAAGCTAAGTTCCAATTTCTTAAAAATAGGACATAGCGTTTTATAATTCCTTCCCTCCCCACATTACTGTGCAGAGCCACCCCACCCACATGAAACTGCCATCTGACTCACTCTTGTGTCTTGGAGAGAAAGGCTTTCCACCAACGGGGGCACCTGGTCAAGAACATGACATTCAGGGTGGTGTTGCCTCTGTACACTTCAAATCATTTTAAATAGCTTTATATCTATGACTACAGGGACCTTTGCATAGACATAAGCATTACCAATGGAAGAGACATGTTGTCATATCCTTGCAGTAAGTAAAGAGATTGGATCTTCTGGAAAATTAGTCTTCTTGGGCCAAGCTGACTCAATGGCTTGGACAATAAGATGTCTCTTCTGTATCGGTTCATTTGCAGTGTTATGCTCCTCAGGCAGCGACTTACCCTCTGCTATTCTGGGAACACACATTTGACCTCTGTTACAGGGGTTTATTGTCAACATGTGTCCACTGGGAGCCTCAGCAACTTCTCCCATTGTCTATTGTCTTATAAACAGGCTTATAAAAGCACTGCAGGAAAGCCAATAATGCACTAAAGTGGAAATTGCTGGTAACTCAAAAGCTTAACTTTCAACTTCTACATCTTGCAGTGGTAGGAGAAGTGAGGCAAGGGGGAGGAACATGTAGTTTGCTTTCCTTGGTGTCCCTACACCTTCACACATAGCTGCGTTGGGATGCAGAGCTGCCATGCTGCTGCCATGCAGACTTGCTCGATGCATGGCGAGGAGGAGTCCACTGATGCCAAAGGCACCATGTGAACTGGAGTTACTGGTCTCCAATAACTTCAAGGGGAAAAACTAAAAAGAAAAGAGAGAAAAGCTGGTGGCAAAGAAACTTTGCTGGCTGACCCCAAAGCAAAGTATAATTTCGTCTTTACCAAAACTGCCAGTTTGTGGCTGGGCTATTGTAGTAAGTGCAGAAAAGCTGGGGTTTTTTCAGCTAAGAACACTAAAGTCACTCAGCTTAATGCATGAATGAAACAAACCCTTGGGAGCATGTTCACCCAAGGGAAGGCAGCATCCTCAGGAAATATCCCAGTGAGATCAGTTTAGTCATCTTCAGTTTCATAACATTCGACCTCCAAACTGTGATGTGCAGAGGCAGAATCCCCTCTGATTTTTGAGATGATCCCACCATTTTCAATTTGCTGCTGTGGCCAGGGAAACAAAGGACATTTGCAAGCATTTTTGAGAGAGCCAAGTTCCTCTCCATGAAGAGCAGCACCCAGCACCCAAGCAACAGGTGGGGACGAGCCAGCAGCTAACTGCTTTTCCTGGGCCACCAGACCTGACAGAGGGGACAGGAAAGAAGAAAATGGGACAACCAAAGACATACATTGGCATTGCTGCCAGAGGCATCCTGTCCCCTCTGGTGGCAGGGATGGGGACACTGCATCCCTCAACAGCCATCAGTAGGTTCCAGGGCTAACCAGACGCCAGCTGGTGGGACATGCTGTGCTGTCAACCCATAATGCTCAACCAGGGCAAGGGGAAGACATCAGTGTGACCAGAGCTACACAAGCATGAAAAGAGCAAAATAAAACCAGGAAAAAAATCACTTAACAAGGAGGAAAACAGAGGGGAAACCCTAAAGAGACAGACAAGCCGCCATGGACTGCACCAGCCATCCCTGCCGCATCTCTTCCCACATGTCACCAAGGATGGTGAGGTCAAGGAAGAGTTTTGAGCCTCTGTTTGTAATTTTAATGCACCTGGTGCTCTCCTGCCCATAGTGAAACCTTTGTCTTCCTCTGAGTGCTGTCAATGCCGACACACCATCCGATGCTGCAGTAAGCACCCCCACTGGATGTGCCCCTGAACCAGGCTCAGCAATGCCATGGTTTGGGAGAGCAGGACTGGGGTGCAGCCCTGGGAAGCCCTGTCACCTGCACCGTGCCCTCGCCACTGTCCCTGAGCTGTTTACTGCCCATGGTCATGCCTCTTTCACCAGGAAAGCAAAGGCTCCCATCCCAACAGGGACCATTTAAAAGTTGCTCAAGAGCCTGCAAAGGTTATGTTGTCTTGCTCTCTGAAGCAAAAGAAAGAAAAACACCCAACAGCAGCAGCAGCAACAACAACAAAAAAGAACAACCCGTGGTGTTTGTTTACATGAGCACATTCATGGGTGTCTGCAGGGTTAACTCAGTCTAAAATGAAAAGGGGTGGCACCAGGCAAGCTGTGCTGACAAACAAGTCCTCCTCCTGCTGTGGGGTGGTCTGAGAGCTGGCTTCTCTCACCTTGCCAGGCAGCCCCAGCCTCCTCCCTCAATGGTCCCCTCCCACCCATGAAACCCTGGGGAAGCATGGCTTTGGGGTGCTGATGTGCAAGCAGCTGCCACCCTTCACCGGGCAGCCCCTGCACAGCGAAGGGTCTTGGCATGAAGGTCTGGGGTTGGTGTCTGTTTGGGCATCCCCATGGAGGAAACGGGGGGCCTCGCACCCCCATCCACTTTGCTCTGCTCTGCAGGGCTGTGCCCCTCCTTGGTGCCTTACATGCCTGACTGCACAGAGGAGACCTAAGCTAAGCTGGCTTGGCATGCAGGAGAGCAGAAAGACCTACAAAGCATGCCAGATCTCATCCAACTCCGTCTGCAGCCATTTCACCAACCATGACTGCACAGGCAAAACAAAATGGTTGTGCTTCAGCTGCTTCTGGTGCGTAAGCCATCATCACATTGAGTAACCTGGTTCAGTGATCAAGGGGACATGGAAATACCATCAGGACACGTACTAAGATGGGTACAGCTATCATAAAATCATAGAATCATAGAATGGTTTGATTATAAGGGACCTTACAGACCATCCAGTTCCAACCCCCCCTGCCATGGGCAGGGACACCTTCCACCAGACCAGGTTGCTCAAAGCCCCATCCAGCCTGGCCTTGAACACTTCCAGGGATGGGGCGTCCACAGCTTCTCTGGGCAACCTGTGCCACTGCCTCACCACCCTCACTGGGAAGAATTTCTTCCTAATATCTCATCTAAATCTTCCCTCTTCCAGTTTAAAGCCATTGCCCCTTGTCCTATCACTCTATGCCCTTGTAAAAAGTCCCTCCCCACCTTTCCTGTAGGCCCCTTTAGGTACTGGAAGGCTGCTCTGAGGTCTCCCCGGAACCTTGTCTTCTCCAGGCTGAACAACCCCAGCTCTCTCAGCCTGTTCTCACAGCAGAGGTGCTCCAGCCCTCAGATCATCTTCGTGGCCTCCTCTGGACTCTCTCCAGCAGGTCCATGTCCTTCTTATGTATATGTATAAGGAAGGCTAAATAAAAGCTTTTGGGGGCTCTTGAAGTCCCAGAAATAGCATCTGTGATTGATTTTCCATCCCAACATACAGTTGTACACAAGTACAACTCACCCAGCAGATGTACAATTACTTCTACATTCAAAACACCTCCAAAAGATTAATGCTCAGGCACTTTCTAAAGTGCCTCTTTTAGCTGCGATTAATATCTGAATTTTGGAGTTACTAATGACCTGTTCTTTACCTGTCAAAATACTGTGTTGCTTCTCAAAAGCAGGGGCAACTTCCCTAAATTGGGCAAATGCAGATTTGCCCTGAGCAGTGAAAAGAAACGCTTTTAAAGTTGCGGAGTTGAAATGTTAGAAAAAAAAATAATCCCATAAAAGGATCGACTCTCTAGAGCCATCAATATCTTCACACCTCACTGTACCTACAAAGAGAGAGGAGTCCATTTTCTCCCTAAGCCTGGGCAGTGGGAGCGTACCTTGCTGATATGACTTCCTCTAGAAAAAATGTCTTCTTCACATCCAGCCCAACAGAAACTGTGTCCATGTCATGACACAGGTGAGGAGAAGGGGTATGGGCTTTTGGAAGGGAGATACTGCCTGGCTTCAGGACTACCCCCATGTTCATGACCACCGTATCACCCTCTGGTAAGTGGGCATCCAGCTTTGGTCCTACAACTGCATTATTCAGCTGATGCTCTCTCAGCTCTGATTTCACTTCTTAAAACTGCTTTGCTATTAAACCATGGAAGTAAAGAAGCAGTTTGGACCCTAAAACTTAAAAACCCCAAGAATCACAAATCTTCCATTTATGCCTTTCTTATGTGGTCCAGACACATATTTCAGGCTTGTAGCATCGTCTGAACCCTGTTTTCCTTTATTTTGCCTCTGAAATTGGCACCGAAGTCTGTTTGCACTATGTAATCAAAAGGTATATTTGTTGCCGCAGCACTACATCTCGCATGGAAAATGGTTTCTCTCATTTCTTCCCCCTGTAATTCTCAGAGTGGCTTGGCACTGTCATGGACAGGTGCTTAAGAAATGCTGATATATGGCAATTTTATGTTATTGCATGAAGCTGAAACTTGTTTGCAATACTGATATAACAGAGGACTACTACTGTGCTTCAACTAAACCTTGAATTTATTAACAGCACGCAGGCTGGGAATGTGAACGGCTGGCAAACCTGCATCCTCTAGCATCTGTAGAAAGACGTTATGAATTAAAACCCCTTTATTCCATTAAGAAATGATTTCAGAAATCCAGAGTACAAGTGGTGAGCGCTGGTTGGCTATCAGTGACGTCAGACACATGTCAATAATATTACTTAATGGGTTTTCCTTGTCTTTATTCATAAGTTCCATTTCATGCAGCCGTTGCCCCGAAGGGTAATTATTACACGTTTTGGGTGGTTTTGCTCTTTTGGCCTTTGGCCTCATGCCTCAGAAAAACCACCCAGGTTATCCGATCTCATAGAAAGGCTTTGTGGCCAGTTGTGCTTTCTGGAGTAAGTACTTTTTTCT
>NW_009599335.1:22632-44090 GCF_000690535.1 Cariama cristata | reverse complement strand
CCCCCAACTTGAATAAGCCACGTAAACGTTTCAAAATATCCTTGGTTTCCATCAGTCCTACGACGTCATTGCCCACCCCAACGAAGACCTACACCCCACGTCTCTGGCCAGCTGAGGAAAACAGTGCTGGTAGGATGCTCGTTTTTCATGGAGGGGAATAACAGATAGGAGAGCATGTTTTATGTGAAAGGACGTTTTGGAGCAACTGTTTTATTTAATGCTGTATATTTACACAGTTCTAGTGTCTTCAAACATATGACGCAGTTAGGAGCCTCAGAGTTGATATTTACCTGTTTTAAAACATCTCAGTATATATTTGTGGCGTTTTTTTAAGTCGAGTGACAAGACTTTTTGCCCATGCACTTTCAGTTTGCTTCGAATTTGAAGTTGATTTTTTACCATATTATAACCATATTTATTTAAGTTCCCACATTCTGTCAAAGTCTGTTTACACAACGAACATTTGTTTTCACTACTGCTTGCGAGGAATGAATATAATAAGTGCCAAGGGATTTTAAGAAGTTGAGAGAATTAGTATTTGGAAACAATACATTCGCCTATTTCTTAGGGGAAGATTCATGGAGCACAGACACATTCTCCACTAAATCCATCAAGATGAAGTAGTTCTTATGGAGACAAAGCATACCCAGTCTCTTCTCAAGTTTCAAACATTTTATAAAATCAAAAGAGTTTCTGGAAAAAAACAACAGCTTTTTTTTTTTTTTCCAGAGAAAAATGGATAAAGTAGGTTAAGAGAATTTTTCTTGTTGACATCGAAATCTGGAGTCTGGCACTGAAAACTAACGTCCATTGCTGCCCAACAGCATCCCTTTCCACTTGCACTGCTTCACCATGATATGTGCTGAAATAAGAGTTGCGACCAAATTATTTGTCAGAGGTTGTTTGTTGTAGCTTTAATGTACCACTGTAAATTTCAGCATGTACAAGACGGAGTAATTCTGATTTTAGGACTATCATAAAGAATATTGCAGCTCACCAAATGCTGCTTGCAGCTCTGAACCTGTAGGGATTTGCTTCAACATTTCTGTGCCTCAGAGGCTTATGTTACAAAATACCAGGGGTTATTCTGAAGCTTTGGTTTGCACATAAGGAAAGGTAAAAAAGAGAGGTCTATCTATGCTTTATTTTGTGGTATTATTTAGAAAATTAACTGCACAATTGCTTGTAAGGCAATCCTCATGTCATTTGCTATTGAGGTTCAGATTGAGTAATGGCTCCCCAAAAATCAGCATTAGCATTACCAGTTGCAAATGCTGACACATCATCAAAATTCATGTCATTTGATTTTAGATATTACAATACCCTTTACATTTCAAATATTCCTAGGAGATTTCCTTTGCTATCTGGAAAATAATGAAGTATGTAATGGGTTATTCCCTTCTTGACTGTGTCCTAACAAGCTAGAAACATGGGGATATTTCCATTGAAGCATTAAGAAAGAAAAAAAAGAAAAAAGATAAACCCTTTTTAGCAAGCCTTTGATTATAGAGTTATCCTGATGCAAATATACAGTTGAACTGATGTATTTAAGCTATACATGAATACTAGACAATATCCCCATATTCTGTACTTTATATGAATGTCTTTAAATATGACTGTATTATACTGTGATCCATTTGTGTGCCTTCTGTAGGAGAGCTCTTGGTTATTTTGTCTTTTAAAGTCTCTAAGCACAAACCAACCAAAAGCTGTTTCTGAAGGTTTGTTGTTAGAGGCTAAACTAGAATATATTTATGATCCATTTCATTTCCCTGCTGCCTTAAACCTGGCCGTCCGTCACAAGCCGATGATGTTTTCCTGCAGAAAAAGCTTTGTGGCATCTATCATTTTCTTTACTGCTCAATAACAAATGGTTTATCTACTCGCCCCAAGCCCCGCAGCCCACTCCTGCCCCGCAGTACATCAATTCCTACCGCCCCGTCCGGTGCCAGGTTCCCCACTAAAAATGTTTTTAGCTTGAATCGCATTGACTGTAAAGCATGAGATGTTGCAGAAGACAGGCAATGCCTCCCAGTGAAAGCACCTGCAGAAGACTAAAGGATTATCTTTTATCCATAGCCTTTCTTGGTCGGAGAAGCAACGTGACTCATCTCCTGCTTTTCCCAGAGCAACCCCCAAACACCTGTAATTACTGTCAGTCTTTACCCACGGATAAATGAAAGTCATCCCCACCGGGTAGCCTGCAGAAACATAGGCATCACAAAGGATGTTCGCAACGTAGCATGGCAACAAGAGACCTCAGTGGTCCAGAGAAAGTCACCAGAGAGAGGGCCAAGTCCCCAGATCTTCCCATTTGAGGTGCGCTGTGTTGTTCGACACATATTAAATATTCAGTGATCACTTCTATTGCTGGAGGACAGTTTCTGCACTCAAGACTTGGCCAAATTTGCTCAGGCAATAAATTAGTGAGTGTGCATAAACCTCATTTTTTTAATATACATAAAGGATTTCCTCCTTGAGTTGCAGGGTAAGAAGCCGGTTAGATCCTGCTAATGCCTTGGCCAGGGTGTCTTATGAAGCCTGGAGACGAGCTTGCTCCATCACAGCTCTGCTCATGCCCTTCTCATCCTGGCTTTTGGTTTGCAGCTTATTTGCTCTCCATTTCTGGAAATTGTCAAAGTGTCCCCTAAGAGGCCTGTGCAGGTATCTCTGATATTTTCCACCACATATTCAGCACAAGACCCGTGAGGCAGGAAGCCTTTCGAGATTACAGATGGTGCACAGAAAAATAATGCATCTTGTGTGAAGTGTCAACTGAATTGAAATTTGCTGAGTCCCGCTCCCTAACCGAAAGCACTCACCACCACTCGGAAAGCCAGCGGAGAGCCCTGTCATTTAAGCCAAGTCACACAACATATTTGTCTCATGACTAGATTGACATGAGCCCAAGGATGTTTTTTCCAGGCCACAAGCTGGTGCAAAGCAAATTTAATTGTTCTATGAACAATCTCCTGCATTTGTTTAGGGTTTGTCATTTCCACGGGCCTCTCATTAATAAATGAGCATGCAGGAATATTCGCGTAACATTAATAGCCAGAGGGCATTTGCTGGAAGATTTGACGTGACCCGTCACAGAAAAAAACCATGTGAAGTCTTTCCATGGGTTAAGCAATGAGCCTGCTGGCTCCACGCAGCCTCTCCGGTTTGCTTTGCTATCGTACAGGTTTGCAGAGAGGTTGCACCTCCCGGCAGCGCCTTGCGCTCAAAACCGACAGCCGCGCTCGACCACGACAGCCGCGGGAATAAAGCCAGGCGGATGCTGCATGACTTCCCCCTGGCTTCTCCAGGGATCATACTCCAGGAGGTTGCATTAGGAAAGTGCCCAGCACCGGGCAAGACTCCTGCCACCCTCTCCCAGCCCCATGCACTTATCTCTGCCCCCCCTGACAGCCACGGTCCCCTCTCAGCTGCTGTTTATTTACCCTAGCTATAGCATAAAAGCTATAGAATAAATAGCCTGGCTAGGGGAAAGTGAAGCACCAAGCTAAAATAAGAAAACTAGTTTCAACGAGGAGGGGAGAGAGGCAGACTCCTGCAGCTAATAATTCTCAGCATGGCCTAGAATAAGCTAAACCAGGGCTGTCGGGAGGCGTCCCCGGGGGTCTGTGTTGCCTGGCTCTCCAGGCGTGAAGAGAGGCAGGAGGAGCAGTCGAAGAGCTTGTCTGGCTGGGCAGATCCCATCCACCGCTGCGTTAAAAGGCAAGACCCTTCACTACCAGAGGTTCTGCATTAAAAAAGGGAAAGAGATTTGGGAAATTCTCCGATGGTGTGTGCTCAAACCCTTTGGTGTCCACTTCACTGCAGCACTGGCTTCGGGACCTCTGGCAACCCGAAACAGGGCAGCCACAGCAAAGGCACACATTTCCCTGGGCTCAGCATCCCCACTTCTACCTGCCACCTTTCAGGAGCTGCAGCCCTCTCCCCTGAGATGTCTGTCTCTGCAGGGGCTGATCCCGGTTGCAACCCTTTGGGTTATTCAGGTAGGAAGTGAAAAAAAAGGGGCAACAGTGCCGGAGGTGGCAAGGAGGACGTTGAGGAGAAAGCATGCTGAGACCGGTGCTACTTGTGACACTGGTGTTCCTCGAAACTGGAGGCAGCCACACCTCTTCCCGCTCACAGCTGGACCCCGGGGCAGGCAGTGTGCTGCTTCCTGTTATTAGAAAACCTCGGGACGCTCTTGCAAGAAGCAAGCTTATTAGCAAGGAAGTCAGGAGAAAAGAAAAGAGCATTGCCCTGCATAGCCCCAGCGGTGGGGCAGCGGGCTGAGACTGCCCAACTCATCTCACTTGTGGGCTCACACTCAAGGAGCAGGGAGGAAGAGTGAGAGTGGGCACACAGTGCTGGAACCATCATGGCCGAGCATGGTGAATATCTAGCTGCACGAATCCATCCGAAATTCCCAAGAACAACACGAAATCCAGCCGCTAATTTTCTGTCTCGCTTGCTTTGGGGCAGGCACACACTCTGCAAGGCCCAAAGCTGGGGAGCCCCGCAGAACCTTGGCGCAGGCGACACTCAGATGAGATAATCACGCACTCCTGAGCCGTGAGAGAGGAAAATAATAATGATAATTAAAAAAAGAAGTGGTCGCCCTGGCAAACAATAGCAGGGAGGCTGAGCACCCACACAGCTGCCATGGGGAGGGACGACCCCAGCCTCGTCCCCCCCAGAGGGGACCGGGGAGGCAGTGAGCACCTCGTCTGCTGCCGTGCTCGCTCACCGCACGCTCACTGTGCTCACTTCTCCCCACGGCCGAGCATTATCATCATTTATTCATTCCGTGACCTTGAAATCCCTCTCCCTTACCAGAAAAACAACAAATCCCCATCAGAAAAGTGGGCTCTACAAAAGAGAGGGAAAAGGAAAAAAAAAAAATCTAAAAAAAATAAAAATCATGTAACCTCCCATGTTGCTTGTATTAGGTCAGATGGGAGAACTTATTTAATTAGTGACTTTTATAGGGCTTTATTTTTCGATGCCCAGTGGAGTAGTTAAGATTGGTAATAAGAAAGAAGTCTGGTCCCGCGCCAGCCCTCCTAAGACAATGGTGCAGGGAGGAAAGAGCTGAGCAATATATTTGAATGTTTTCAATGCCTTGGTTTTTGGTTTTTTGAAACTTTATTTTTCAGTGTCGTATTCTAAAACCATTTGAAGGGTGTACATGGAGGGGAGGGAAATTGTTCAGGGCAGCCCGAGGGGAGGATAACGATGAATAATGGAACAAACCCAAGGAAACCACTTCTCTCTCCGGTTTCTCCATGGCTGGGGAAATTTCCCCCGCGTGAGATCTGCTCCAGCACACAAAGAAGATGGCTGGCGGGTGGCCAAATGCCAGATTTTTGGTGTAGATGGAGGTAGATGGGTCAGGTGCATAACCATGATGGATAACTGGGAGGAGGAGACATAAGAAAAGTGCCAATTCCCACTCCATTTGTGTTACCGTCCCTTCTCTGATGACTCGTTTCTGCCGCTCATCCCCATCACAAAAAAAATACTGCGGGCTTATTCCCCCCGTACTTTCCACTGAAGGAATAGGGAAGGAGAGCTCAAATTTACAAATTTCCCACTGTGGGACTGTGCATTTCGCAGCATACGGGACTGGCTGTGGATGCTGGAGAACGGGCCACCTTCCCCAACAGCCCTGGACCACGCAGCACATATCCTGAGTGGCTCGGGGTCACTCCCCGGATGAAATGCAGCACATCATAGATATAAACCAAACCAGATGCTGCATTAGAGATTTTACGGCAGCAGGGCTTTGCTGTCTTCGGGCCCAAGAGCTGTGCTACCCACTTACCGCCCATTGATAGGGGAACTTCCAGAGGCTGACGGCAAAGCTCTTCAACGCCAAGCATTTGAAGGACGTTCACAGGCCACCATCTAAGACAGTAGCTTCACCAGTGGCCAAAAAGCCCCATGCAGCCTAGTTGCTCAGTAGCCAAACTTTGCTACTTGGGAGGGGAGTCAGCCTGTTTCCTGACAGCAAGAAGAATAATGTAACAGCGTTCAATAAATTCCTAGCAAACACAACAACAAAAAAAAAAGCCAAAAAAGAAAAAAAAAAAAATATAAAGCCCTGTTGAGCTTTGTCCTTTGCAAAATGAAAAATACGGTTGTTTTGCTTCACAGGAGGAACAGCGGAATCAGCTTTAAAATCGACAGCAGATTTGGCCAGATGCCACAGCCCTTTTGGCTTCAGCTTCCTTCCAATAGTCATCTCCCTGCCAATTTGGAGTGCACAGGACACAGCTACACACCTGATGATACACTGAGTAATGGCCTTGGCTTGCAGCTATCTGGTCCCTGCAGCAGGGAAGTGGGAGGGTGGCCATTTATCAAAGGCGTTCATCTGAGCGGTCCTGGCTTCCCCATGGCAGAGGCACAAGCTCACAAATCACTGATGGCTCTACCAGCATCTCGTACCTTCAAAGGAAAGCAAAATAGACATCTTGGCATTTAAAAGTTAGGTGAATTCATACTGTAGGGATGGTGTTTGGAGGGCATGAGGAGTTCATCCTTCTTCTGGACCTGTCTTTGGTGTAGGTGTTTGCATCACTACAAGCTCCTGGGCTGCTTGCTGCGATATGCTGAGATCCCGCTATTAATGGGTTTCTCCCCCTACCATGTTAGGGATCCCACTGCAATATTGGGTGGTTTAGGTCCCCCCCCCCTCCCCAAAGTGTGTGCAGCAGAGGGTCGCTTCAGCCCGAGCATCACATGGTGCCTCTGCTCCTTTCCAGCACCCAGCCTGCTCTCACTGGTGCTTCACAAACTCTTGTCTTTTCCTACCTGCCTCTTGCTCCATCCTCACCGACCGCAGCACCATTGCAAAGCAGCACCCTCAATGCCATTTTCTGGTCCGCAGGGGAAGGATTTGCTTGGGAGAGGGAGAGACATGGGAAAGTCAAAAGCACTGCAGTGCAGCAGCAGCTGAGAGGCCAGAAGGGCTCTTGTGCAATGACAGAAACTTTAGGAGCACGTCCTGGTATCTATACGGTTATTTGTATCAGAGCGCTGACAAGAAGGAGCTTTCAGCACTGCAGCTTGGGTGACAATATTTCTTTCCTCACTATTCCTGCCTTGACATCAGCGAGAGAGTTGGGGCTCCACAAGGGCATCGTAAGATAGAGAAGACGATTAGAAGAAGTTAGAAATGGGAAAGGACATGTCATAAAAGTCATTATTAAGCCTTCCCTTCATTCCCTCCACATTTTTCATGGGGAAAAATGTTCCCTCTGCAAAAAGAAATTTGGAAAATTTCCACCTATTCTACTGGCTGCATCCATGAGAGTATTTCTGCCTCTGGCAATAGCTTCTGCTCGAGTCTCGCTGTGCTGATGAGACATACGGCTCCGACGTATGGCTCCAGTATCTTTCTTGAGCAAGGGCTGGTGTGAGCAATACAGCAGGAGGTGCTACAAATAGGCAGAAAGTTTTGCAAAAACACGGAGTGGGAAGCGCGTGCTGTTGCAGCTGAAACCTGTGCTTGCTACATCTAATGCAAACAGTCCTCTGCTTCCAAAATTGCACAAAGGCGGCAGCTAAAATAACTGCTTTTTGACCTTTTTATCTTCCTCCATCTCTCTGAGCCTTGTCATTTTCCTTTTCCCTGCCCCAGCCACCTGCCTTTGTCATTAGCAATAATCAGCAGCAATAAATAGGCGACATTTCATTGCTGTGGAAGCAGCCTGAGATATTTTGGGCCAGGCCAGACAGGCTGGGGCTTGCAGAGCCTGCTGGCTAGCAAGAAAAGATACCTCTAAAGTCAACTTGCCACCCATCCTGAAGTTACAAGATCTGCTGAGAGCAACGTGTCTGTGTGCAGCAGTTGGGATCGTTGGGGATGTCCCAGCTGGAAGTTGACTGGGCTGGAGAGGAGTTACCACCCGGCAGTGGTTTCTGGATCAGCAAAGAAAAGAAGGAGGAAAAAAAAAACAACAAACAGGGATAGCATGGCTGGGAGCAAAACCCAAGTATGAAGCAGCTCTGGTGGGACTGGTGGAAGAGAGGAGATCTCTGCTGGGGGACAGATGCTCGACAGTATCTGCGCAGGTCCTTGCAGAAGAGGCAACCTGTTGGGCATCGGGGGCTGAAGTGACATGACCAAGAGGGGAGGGGACCCCAGACCGGTGGGGAGGACAGGTCACCAGGGCAGTGGGATGGAGGTGCCCAGCTCTTTTAGGTGCCCAGCTCTACAGGAGCTATCTGCAGATGCACCTTTAAGGCTCTGGGCCTCGCATGCTTCAGTCACGTTTTAAAAATAGGATGGGAAGCTTCTACATCACTTAGGTATTTTGGAAAATTTTACTCAGCCTTTCTGCAGCTCCTGTCAATCCTTCTCAGCGCGGTGCTGAGACGCATACATGGCATGTACACAAATAGCATGCTTCCGTGGCCTCTCTCAGCCACGGCTGGAGACACCTCGAAGGACTTCCCCAGCCCTTCTCCACACCTCACCAAGAAGGGTTTGGGGGGACACCACCTCTGGCTCTCCTGGCAGCAATCCCCCCATGTCCCCATGGTGTCAAATGGGACATCAAAAAGTCCACAGCACCAGGACAAAGGGCGTCTCAGCAACGAAATGCTTTTACCTCCAGAGTGGAGGCGATGCTCGGGTGCAACCTCCTCCAGGTTTCCAGGGACATTCCCACCATGGCAGGCACTGACCCAAGGTAGAGCCTCTGAGGTCTTTGCTGCAACCCAGCGGAAAGATAACGGCACGTGATGTTGTGCGGGTCCCTTCACCTGCCCTGCGGTCACTGCTGGACAAGAATATCAATGTGTGATCGTAGAGAAGCAGATCAGAGTGAGAGCACTGCCCGGTATACTGCCAGCCGCCAGGAGTTAGCAGTGGGGAAGGATGTTTCCTATTTGGGCTTTTTCAGATCAGAAAACTCTGCAAAGTTCAGCTCAGACAGTTCTACCCAGATTGTAGGGACTGTTTGTTCCCAGTTTTGGCAGGGTCGTGAATGATGCATGAGTAACAGCATCCCTTAATTACTGTAATATGCTGTACCAGGTTAGAAAGCACTCTCTGGTTTTGTTTTTCCTCCGCGCATGTGTGTGTGTGTGCATTTCTCTTTAAAGGAGAGGGGAATGAACAGAAAACATTGCAGTTGTGTTTTTGTTGGTTGGGGCACCGATGAACCCTGTTCCGATTGGGCTGATTATGAATCACTGGAGAGCCATATCCACACCAAACAGTGCTGCAGCCAACCTGATGTCTGCTTGGCAGTTGTAATGAGCAAAAGCTCCTTAATTATTGTTTTTGCTGCCTGAATCTCAGTGGAATAAAGAGAAAAAAAAACAACCACCTTTGAATTTATGAGACTGGGTGCGTAGGAGGGTGTGCATGTGTGTGCACCTGCGTGTGTACACACGTACCAACACACATATGGTTTGCTTTGACTCGGGATAAAGTAGAAAGCTCCATCACCTGTTTTATTTTCCTTTGTCTATCTGACTCCCTTTCTTCCCTCCCCTGGCTGTTTTTGTTTGGGGCGTTTGCAACATGCCCATCACATCCCGGCCATCAGGAATGATGTTTTCATTACAGTGACCACAAAGGACATCACCTGCCCTCCCAGCCTTCCTCCCACAGCATTCCTCTAACGCTGCAGTACCCAGCAGCTGCTCTGCCAGTCCTCGCCACCGCCTCTTCCCCCTTTGGGGAGGGACCCTTCACCCACGTGCCACTGGTGCCTGTCTTCCGCCCCAAGCATCTCTCCTGCTCCCATGCCAAGAGGAGAGCTGCCATCTGCCCTGAAATACTGGGCTTCGCCCCTTCTCCTCTCACTCATGCTTTTTTGAGGAAGAGATACCTTGAAATCTTCCTCCTTTCCCCCCACCCCTTTCCTCCAGG
The DNA here is from genome assembly GCF_000690535.1 of Cariama cristata. NCBI lineage: Eukaryota > Metazoa > Chordata > Aves > Cariamiformes > Cariamidae > Cariama > Cariama cristata. The sequence continues at coordinate 34,207 of NW_009599335.1, read as the reverse complement.
GCTTGCTGAAGCCACCACAAAGGTGCCGCTGGAGGATGCTGAACCTCGGCTCGGGTCGGCACCAGCGCTACTTTTTCCCGCAGGACTCCCTCGGCCTCTCCTTGCACGGGGACCAGTGCGGCGGGGGGAAATCGCCGGCACCGAAGGCTGTGGAGCAGAGCAGCACCAGGATCTCGGACCGGTGCGGAAAGAGAAAGCTCTCTCCCACTGGGTAACCCGGCAGCAACTGCTATTTCAGTAAACATATCATTTTGTGCTCAGTAAACACACATTCCAGAGGAATGCTCTCATTGTTTTTTTGCTCTGTAATGCATTAATGAAGAAATAAAGTTTAGGTTGTGTAATGGTGACAGCTTGAAGTCATTTTGCCTAGTGTTATTTCTCAGCAAAGGCTCAGCTCTCGCTGGAACGGGAGGAAGAAAAGACGACCAGATTTTGCTTCAAACTCACCAACATGTGCAAAAAAAATCAAAACACGACAGCAATTAACTCCCCTCCACATGCCCCAATAAAACTACCTCTCTCGCTCGCTCCGAGCTTTGTCACGTATGGGGCTGTTTATGGAGGAGACAATACAAAGTGGGTTTATACAAGGCTCTTGTTTTAATTTTTGTTTTATATCCACTGGAACCCTCAAGTAGTGAATTCATTTCCTGATATAGTAAACATTTCTGATGGCCAGGATTCTTTCTCTTTTCCCAAATGAACACAAACCCCTGGTCTAACTCACCAGCAGTGCAGTCTATACAAACAGACCCATCAGTTACATTTTCAAAGAATGCATCTTAAGCACGCAGCTAGGAAAATAAACAAACAGCAACGCCTTCACGAGCGCCCGGCGGACCCTGCCGCAAGCAGGAAGCTTTTCTCCCTGAAATTTGCTCGAGCTCTCAATTGCATGTGGAAAAACGATCAGCTTTTCCCCATATTCCAGAAAACAATCTTGTTCTTGCAGTCGCACACCAATGGCTGCCGCCTCGCTGCTAAATGATCTACACAGTCCCTCTGATTTGTGACCCTATTTGCACTATGCAAATGTCTTCTGACAGCTCTCTTTTCCTGTCATTAAAACAAACAATGGCCCCTGTAACCAAAAAGGAAATCAGTAACAGGCGAAAGCTGTTCTCTCTTTTTCTTTCTTTTTTTTTTTTTTTTTTTTTTTTTTTTTTTTTTTCCCCTGGTTCTGGGACTAACTGTTAGTAATTACCCTGAAATATTCACAAACTGTTTTACTCATCCTAATGACTGACCCAACAGGTCTAATATAATTGCTTTTCTAAAAAGACCTAAAAATGAAAAAAAAAAGCCAAACCCAAGGATCAACCCGGTAAAAACCACCTCCCGTCTTTTTTTTTTTTGTATACCTATCTCTCTATACGTAGACATAGAGACAAAAAAAAATTATATTGACTGATTTGAGCAGCTTTTAAAATAGCTCCTAGTCTGCCAGGAATAATTTAAATATTATTCTGAAAATGGAGAAACATCAAGTAATGAGAAATAAGAAGGGATTGGTGGCGGGGGGAGGATGTGCATAGGGAGGAAGACACACCTTTCTCTCTAGTCATCTCTCCATTCTCCAGAGCATCCATCCTGTCCTAAACTATGCATCCAGCCCCCAAAAATGCATTGCTGGTGGCCATGCCTTCCCAATGGTGGGTAGGGAACACCTGATTCCAGCCCCTCCCAGTACACAGATGCTCTGCCTTTGATTTCAGTGGGAAAAGGGCTGCATTCAGAGACTTCAGGGTATTTACACACTCCTGGGATTCGCTTCTTTGTCTTTTAAATAATACAGTATACATAATCCTAAACTGGGCCAGTTTTCCACCCCATCACACAAGCTTTGTGCCTGTAGGGCTCAGCTGAAGTCAATGGTGTTAATGTTGACATAAGATCATGATGACCAAGTGGGAAATTAGTCCCGTAACACTTGATTGTCTTTTGTAAAAATTTTCTAAATGGTCTTAACGGTTTAGTTTGTAGTGTGTGTTGCTCACTCCTGATTGTACTTCTGCCAAGTTGTACTTTTAACTGTAAACACCGGCCTCTCAGAAAATTTGAAGTAAAGCAAACTAGAAAAGATGTTCAAAATAATGTAACAACCTAATTTAATTTATGCCTTGGTAATTACATTTGTAGGAAATGAACAACGCAAACAAAACAGAATTCAAGCCTTTCCAACCATCGCAATTGCTTTCACATGCAGATGCATCAGTTACAGCCAGCATATGGTTAAGTCTCTGACTGCATCAGGAGAAGTGTTCGGGAGCTTCGGGGGTGCAAGGTGACACCTGCCTTGGGTCCCTGCTTGTAGGTGCCACCTATGAACATCTGCCCATCTGCCCACCTTGGTGCGCCAGCCTGGTCCGTTCCCCCATCCCTCTTCCTTTACCTGCAATTCCCATTCTTAATCCTTCTAGTACCAATTGATCTCCTCTATGTGTTGACCCCGGAGTAAATATAGCTGGACGACTACTCGCCAAACTCAATTAACTGCGCAACTGTAGTTCCCATCTCCTGGCCCTGTTCCAGTAAGATATTTACATGCTCGCCTAATTTTAGTTGTATGAACTGCTCCAAGTAAATCCTCCGAGTAAAGTCTCTGTTTGCAAATGCTGCAGGAGCTTTACAGATGTGTTTGACACGCAGTTATTACGTGAATGGTTTCTCTGGCCATTTCTCAGTCTTTGGGTTGCTTGTAAACTATGCAGCCTGACTGCAGTTCAACTATTTGTTATTTGCCTTTTTCTTTTTTTTGTGTGTTTTCATTTGTGCTCTTCTCGGTGAGTTTATGCGTGTGTCCCTGTTTACCTCCATCATGTGGCAGAACTTCTCAGCTTTGATTCGAGGAGTCCCAAACCCACAAGCAGCTCTCAAAACCAATTATGCAAACCCCTTGCTGCACAGACCCACGTGAACACAGATTTGCACAAGCATTTGCCCGATGGTTCATATTTACACAAGCATCTGCAACATGTCCCCACCCTCTGAATATTTCTGCGAGTGTTGCTGTACCTGCCTGATCGCTTGCCAGGAGCAATCACTAAGAGAATCACTGCCAGTGCCAAAATAAACTCATGGTTTTTATTTGAGGGAGGACTTGTAAATAGTATTTTTGTAGTGTTCACCCAGTTCTAAGTGGAACTCCCTGTGTGATGAATGCTGTTTACAGTGCAGCTCTGTTTGTTGTGAAACGGAAAAAAGGCGGTTTCTTGCACTTGCCGGCAGCATGCCAATGCGGTGGAGGAAGGCACATCCCCTCCTGCTGTCATTCTTGCACAAAAAAGCCGATGCCCCACTTCTTGCTCTGCTTCGCACTAAAAGCCCACGTGGATGCACAGGATTTTCCTGCTCTCAGAGTGGCAAATTGTAAGAAAGATGAATGGGAAAGTCCTAAACTGGGTGGAGAAATTTTTTTTACAAGTCTTGCCGTGGTTTCACTGCTCAAAGAGCCAATAATGGAAAGACATGATACACCCTGCAAGGAATGATGAGCTGCATGTGTTAGCGGAGTCAAAAAGGCAGGAAAGCTCATCTCCAAATAGGGGAAATGCAGGTAGCAGGTGAATTTCTGAAAAGCAGCTCTTCCTGGGCCAGCATAAAGTTGCAGGGACATGAGAGGCTCAGGAGCGGGGCAGGACCTGATGCAGCATAGGAGGAAGGCAGACCAGAGAGCCAGAAGTCCCATCTCCACTGCTTTGTCTCTCCAGGTAATTGTGGCTTCTCCTACGCACCCCAAGAAACCCACACTTCGCAATGATGAAATCACACTTTTCTCCCACAAGGGAAAGGGAGTATTTTTCTTTCTGCTTTTTCCCATTTTTGCTGTGTTCAGAGTGAAAGGGAACTCTCTTTGCAGATGGAGCGTAGGAATGGGAGAGTTGTGGTGTCTCTGCAAATGCCACGTAGTCCTTCTGAAACCCTGCATCTTCAACCATTCAAGACCTGCTGTTTTCCTCTCCACACCATCCTCAAGGAGGAGGAAGAAACATCTGGAAGTTACTGGTGACTCCAGAGTGGTTTGAAAGCTGAAGGATGTGGACAATTATACAGGAACGCCAGCTCAATTAAGGCCAACACCGTTAGAAATCAAGAGCGACTCTGGCAGTGCGAATGTCATCACTCCAGATTTCTGAGATCTGAAATGGCTTTTGGTCCTATCTTTGACATAGCCCCAGGGTCTGATCACTCTCCCCCCAACACTCATGTCTTAAATGAGACCTGGGTGCAAGCTCCAGGGAGTCCTTTGGTCACCAGACTGAAAAGTAGTTGCCAGCTTTAGAGATGCTTTAACCTTTTTCCATTTGAGGCATGTCCTCTCTTCACCTTCACTTTCTTGCTTTTTTTTTTTTTTTATTCCCATATTTAAAGCTGATTACTTTGCCTGCTACATTAGCCATTCACCTGTTCCTGCGACTGAGGAATAGCTTAAACACTCTTTTGACACAGTCCCTTGAAAATGGGTTGCTCTGCTGCAGTCAATGAACATAGCGTGGGAAAAATGCATTAATACTTTCACTGGTAACATTGAGGATGGCTATAAATAAACCCTTCATTACAGTATTTATATATTATTACATCATATAGCCATTTAAAACAGAGAGCAATTGGAAGTGTTGAATAATGTAAGGATAATCGCCTCTACATTAGTTCCACTGTCATTGGCATTATGTATTGCTTGGTGATATTGCCATGCTCGTTGCTTCGCCCAGTGTTGCGTGACATTCGTGGTGATGTTAGAGTATCAACGGGCTCTCTGCAAATGACATACAGTACTTTGCACGACACATGCAGCTTGGTATTATATAATAAGGGTGCTTCATTGCAGAATTTTGGCAGCACATGCTTTTTTTTCTGACCGTTTCATTCAAATGAGGTGTCCATTTCTTGAAAGCTCGATTTAAAGCAGCCATCTAAACATGCCCATTGTGCAAGGCTCCAGCACCCTCATGCATGGAGGAAGGCAGTTTGCATCGCTGTGGCCAACCGTGCATCTTAGGAATCATCCCATGTTGTGCTGATGAGGCACATTGGGTCCAGGTGGCTCCTGCCCACTCCGATGCCTTCTCCAGCCAGAGATATAGCTGAGAGAGACGGTGGGGCAGAAAACTGAGATGCGCAGAGCTTGGCAAGAAGTCATTTCAGTGGTGAGACTCAAACCCAAGTTGCCTGAATCCAATTCTGGGACATATGGAAGACTTCCTCCCCAAACAAATCAGATTACTTAAAAGTGCTATTAAATGATACAAAAGTATCATAATTCTTTTGGGTTTTTTTGTCATTGCTGCTCTTCTTCCTTTTTCAGAGGAGGGGAGTGGGCAGATACATGCTTCTTGTGATCGTGCTTAGACCACGACTGAGTAGCTTTCTTGCTGACTACGGATTTCAATTTCCTCAGTTTTGAAAAGCTTCCCCTTAAGGAAGTCCAACAAAACAAAAACCCTTTCTCTTGACTTGAATGTCTCGCTGCTGGTTTTCATGGCAGGGATGCCCATCTCAATTACACTGTGGTCAACAGCGTTCAGTGTCTCATTGATCGTCACTTGTCAAACGAGCTCCTGTGTGGCATTGAGGACCAAGTCTGGAGGAAGCTCTCCACCACAGTGCTTGGAATGGGCTGCTCCAAAAAGCAGTCATTTCAGATGTTGAGAAATCACTTCTCTGAACCTTGTCCTCACATGACATATGACCAATTTCAGCACAAAGATCTGCAGTCAACTTTTATTACAGCTCCGATTTAGCTGCTTCCTTGATTTATCGCAACAATGCACATTCAATATCTTTCTTCTGATCTGGAGGCCAGAAATATAACTCTACTCATATGTTTGTATTCTTAGGACTTGGGATTTCACAGATTCAGAAACTCATTCATAGATTCACAGGGTTTAAGGCCAGAAGGAGCCATGAGAACATCTGGTATAACTTCCTATATTTCAAAGCCATTCTGTTGCAGCCAATTAGCCCAGTACCGAGTCCAGTAGCTTTGCTGCATCTTCCAGAAAAACATCCAGCTCCGGACATACCAAGATATGGGAATGTGAACACATCAGACGTTGGAGACTCACCACTTTACTTGATTTTGAAGCTCTCATTAATTAAAAAATGTGCCTCGTTTCTAATCCTCTTTTGTTTGGCTTCACATCTAGCTATCAGTTTTGCACCTTTCTCCACTTTATAACTGAGCAGCATTGCCTGGCAGGCTGTGTTCTTCAAACTTTGGAGTAGGTTGGGTTTTTTTAATTCGACATCTGGACAAAAGACTGATGTATTTGTGAGTCAACTGTACTGCAGTTCTGGCAATTTAAAACCTTTTTGCATTGTTGCTTGCATTATTATTTGTTCTTAAATAACACAGAGAGAATTCACTTGGGATATTTAAAAAATATCTTTCAAAATAATTTCATTTAGAAAAATGAACAGAAATTGAACTTGCTGACGCAAAAAACAAACTGATGCTTCTTGCTGAAACAAGGGCTGTGACCAGCCTTGCCAAAGGGCTTCTGAACACCTCACCCATCTCTCTGCAGAGATGCGTTGTATGTTATTACTCTCTCGCCATCCCTTTCTGACCTGGAGATGGAGATAGATCTGTGTCTCACACCATCAAGTCATATTTGCCAGCTTTGAAATTAGTTGTGCAATCTTATTTTGCATCCTTTCTATTTTTCACTAGCTATACCATTTGCCGGGACTCCTGATCCTGAAGGACTCAATCATTGCCGTGGTGTGTCCTTCTGGCTATTTGTCAAGCATATACTTTTCTTACCGTTGCCAATTTACAGCAGAAGCTTTTAAGTTTTGTTCAGTATTATCCTTCCTTTTTCTTTCTGAGTGAGCAGAAATTTTAATGCTACACGAATGGCCTTCTGAAAGAGGCTAATTTCAATTTAATTTTCTGAACTGTATGACTTTCTCCCCTCCTTCCAAATGTCATTGGTTTTCATTATCTTTAGTGTACTTACTTAAGAAATAGCAGTGGAAGAGCTGGGAAGAATCTGATACTTGTCTTACATGGATTTCTCCATCTTTTGTAGTACATGAAATTCAAGAAAAAAAGCTACTGTTTGGGCTGAGGAATGCAATAGCCGCACGCTGGCAGGCAGAAATGCCGGTGACGTTAGTGGCAGGAATGTGGGTACCACCTAGCCGCTGTGTTGCTAATAGCTCTAGCTTTTACCTCTGGGCCTGAAGAGCCACGTCATCCATCTAGCTGGAAGTCATGCTCTGAACTTGTTTTGGAGAGCCGGTGCATGATTGTAAAGCCTTCTAGCTAAGGAATGTGTCTCTCTCTCAGACAGCACTGCGTAAAAGCATCCAGGCTGGGAAAGGAGGGACCATTGGCCTCCCAGGAGCCACAGAGTGTGGAAGGGGAAGAAAAATCATTCATATTAATAGCACCATCCTCGGAGGAGCACCCCGGGGCTGAATAAGCGAGCGCGATCCCAGCACGCAAGGTGTGGAGCAAACAAGAACACTGTCCCTTTGCTCGAGGACGATGATGAGACAGATGTACCTGAACACTGCAGGCATGGCCGGTTATTGCGTGTTCGTAGGCTTCTGGAAATGAGCTATCAACGGGCCCTTCTGCAGGTTCATTTCATCAGTTGAGAGTATCCAAATACAAGGCTATGAAAAATGAGTCTTTGCCGGCGACCACATTTTTGCTGGTAGGAGGAGAGTGTTTGAACAGAGGCAGCTTGCCTGCTTGTTAAAAAAAAAAAAAAAAGGGATGTAAAGTTTGTGGCAAAGCCTGTCATTTCTGGAAAATTCCAACTTCCTTCTTTCTGGGTATTTCTACTGATCCACCACTTATGAAATAGTTGCACATCCCATGCTGCTAATATATAATCCCCACATGGTTCCTACCAGTTTTACAGGCGAAGAGCTGATGTACAAAAGAAAACAAGAGGAGTTGAAGGATTGAGCCACAGGGGAAGCTTCTGGTGAAGGAAGGAGTTAGCCTGCTTTCCCCTGGCCACACTTACTCTCTCCTCCAGTCTTGCAACAGCCATGGCAGAGAAACAGCCAAGCTGGAGAAGAGCTGTGACCCGCTCCTGTGGATCCAGGCTCAGAAGTCTCCAAATGGCGAAAGCATTTTGGTGTGGGTGTGCAGGCTCAATCTCTTCTTCATTAAAAAAAAAAAGAAAAAAGAAAAAAGATATAAAACTGCTGTGAGAGAGCCAAAAGGGATTTTAATTTTTTTTTTTTATTGGCCCTCTTGCTACTTCTGTGGGAACCCAGCAGTATTGTTTCCAGAAGGCTCGGTCTCTGTCACCCAAGTCTTTGGCATGTTTGGGGACACCCTTACTACTTTCCTTTCCTCCCCTGCAGAAGAGTCCAACTCAGCTTTGACCACAAAGCCCAGGAGGCCTTGGAGTTTGTCTGAAACAAAAGAAAAAGATTGCGAAAGGCAGTGGTGTCAAATAATGCTTCCATTTAGTAGGAATTTTGCTCCCCTTGCATTCCCAGGCAGCACCTGCTGTGTGAGGCTCTTGGCAAGCTCCTCTGAGCCTCTGTGGTAAAACAAACAAAACAGCAGGGAAAAAATTCCACTTTATAACGCCCGTTATCCTCAGGCTACCTTCCAACACTGCTTCGCCTCCCCATGTCGACGGTACTCTCCAGGGACAGAGGCTACTACGGGGCCAGAAAGCCTTGTGCAAATGGGCAGTTGAGCAATGGAGGAAAAGGCCCTGTCTTATTGACAAGAAGACTGTTTTCCTCCGCTTTCTTCGTGTCTAAATGCAGAAGGATCCTTATTGATGTCCCAGCCAGAAAAAAAAAAAAAAAGGAAAAAAAAAAGACACATTGTTACTTCCACAGAAAAAGCAATTAGGAATTATCCTGCATTAGGGGAAAATAGGGTTGGAAAGGAAAGGGATGGGCAGTCTGTCTGCAGGGGCTGGGGAACGTGGTCTTTGGAGAAGTTTATAACCCTTTGCTCAGCCCTTGTTGTCCACTGTTCCTTCTCACGTGTCTTACCGATTCAGGGTAGTTTTGAAGTCATTTTGTGTTTTGGAGCATGGTGGAACAGGTTGTGCTGGAGGTTGTCCATGTTCATCAGGTGTCTGGCCCAAATGGCCCACCTGCCTTTTACCTGCTCAGCCCCCAGCGCTGTCGCCCCGCCAGCGATGCTAGTGGGCACTCGTCTAGTCTTCAGGAAACAGGGTAACCTCTCACGGGGGTTTAACAACATCCTTCTCACTTCACATCCCCCTGTGGCCCCTGCCTGCTCTGCACACCCTCGATCAAGGAAGAAAAAAAGACTTTCAGGACCTTGGTTTTGATCCTACCTTTAGGCAACACCTTCCAGATAGCTCTCCCTAGGCCAAATAGCCCTGCGTTTGATACGGACAGAGCTTCACAGGCTGTTGTGATCACCTGGCCTGACCTGCATATCACAGACTATTGAATAACTGCTGGCATCCAAAGCAGATACAAGGAGCCCATAACCCTTGCTCTGTTCACCCACACTGCCTTGATCTCACCTCAGATAGAGCTCCAAGTCAAATGTTCTCAACAAACCTTCAGGTCTACACTTTGACCAGTCTCCTTCCCTTCCTTCCCTCTTATTACCTATCTGATGCAGGAAGATGGAGGTATGTGCTGGGAAGATCCAGGGTTTGTGAAAGTGATGGGAGAAGAACATGAGATCTTCCACTCTCCTACTCATCAGAGCTTTCCCAAGGTGTGGGCCACCACCTGTGTACAACCCACCAGGGATCACGTTCAGGAGAGACAGCTCAGCTCCTCATTTTGTTGCAAGCTCTGTAGGCTACCAGTGTGTCTGCCAAGTTGTCTCTGCACCCTTCAAATGAAAGATGCTCTACAAAGGGCTCCCATTCCTTCTGTGGACTCCTGTTCTGAGCAGCTGTGCTTGGTGACCAATGTGCATGTCCTTATTTTCAAATGTGCTACTAAAAACATCACAGAAGAAATTCAGATGCCACCTGGAGAGTGTCCATGGTCCAAGAGTGAGGTCTTGCTTCATTGTCCAAAAGACTCTGCCTCAGGAGACAGCTTCTGTTTCTGAACACACTCCCTGTACTTACAAGGTGAGACATCACTCTTGCATTGGCCAAATCTAGCAGTGGTGATGGCAGGGCCACAGCCTCTTAGACACAATTTTTCTCCACAAAGTTATGGGATGGTTCCTCCAAACAGGTGTAGGTGTCCACTTTAGGATGACATGAAACACTCTGCAAACTTCTCTGTGTTGACTAGAGCACCCATGACTATAACGGGAGTTTGGGTGCCCAGCTCATTTGTGAAGACCTACACTGGGGACAGCTGAAGTGAGGCAGGATGAGTAGAGGATGCCTGATGTTGGGTCCTCCACTTCTGGACTGAAATCATAGTGGAAATGACTACAAAATCAGACCTGAACTGTAGCCCTAAGCTTTATTTTTGGTAAGGATATCAGTAAGCGATGGTGAACCACCTGTGTGAATCGAGACTTAAACAGGCCCATTTGCCCGAAGCAACCTTGACATTATTCCTGTGACATTTTGCTGGCACTATTTGCTCACATCCTCTTGAAACTCTCCTGCCTTGTTAACACAACCCTAGTGCTTTCGGTGCACGTTGCGCTGTTGACTTAGGAGTTTTAGCCTTCGCTTCATTTTCTGTAGCAGAAAGCTTAACACCAGCATTAACACTGGAATTACCACGAGCGCCAGTGCTGAAGAAGAAGGTCGCAAGCCACCTGCCATAGTCCACGGCTCATGCTCGCAGAAGCAAACATCCCATCCTAGTGTGTGTCCTCCAGCGCAGGGATCTTCACTAAACAGCTACCCTCCAGTTGCGATTCCTTCTCCTGACCCCCTTCCTCCCTCTACACCCCTAAACCCAGCCAAGGCACGTTGGCTTTGCTCGGCGGCTTTGTGATTTCAGGCTAGAGTTAGCATTTAACTAGTCAGAATGGTGCAAGGAGCCTGTGTAATTACTGCTGGGATTGTGCTGCGTAGGCCCCGTGTAACGAACTCGCCTCAAATAACCCAGCTTGAATGTCAGAGCCCGTGCTGTATTGTGTTTCACATTCTGGCTGTGGGAGCACTTTTGGAATCAGGGTAACAAATCCCTTGCTCTCGCAGGAGGGCCCCATAAAATGAATGACTCTGGATCTCACGCTCCTGAGGAGGTCTCAGTTACTCCAGCTTGTAGTGGGAGCGACCATAGGGGATGGAGGGAGGGAAGGGTGGTTTGGCAGGCTTTGCTGTATCGTCACCCCTGTGTTCCAGGGGGAAGGAGCACCAGGACTCTGCTCTCCCCTCCAATCTATACTTTTGTATAGATGTTAAATTAAAAAGAAATCAAAAAACAGAGAGTGAATAAACCCGGAGGCTAAGATTGAATCAAATGCATCCGCTCGAATTCCTGCACAGCTGCTGGTGATGGGAGGCTCCTGATTCCTTCCGGCTCAGACTTCCCTGCGAGCAGCACCGATGTCAGTATGTTTATGGGGTGGCAAAAACCAAGACAGTTTTCCCCTTGCTCCACATGTGCCGGGGCCAAATCCCTCTGCTCCCTCCTGGAGTAGCTCACGGCATCCCCTCCACCAAGTCCTGTGGCT
>NW_009599335.1:20766-22601 GCF_000690535.1 Cariama cristata | reverse complement strand
CCCCCCACGCCGTGGGGCGCGCCCCCCGGCGCGGCCGCCTCTCCATCCATGTCAGAAACCTGAACTCCCCCACTTCTCCTTGGGAGAGGGAGATTGTTCCCTGAACTATCTCCAGTCTCTTGTTATCTTGCTTTCCTTGTCAACCAGTGAACTGTGAAGCAGCAGCGGAGAGAAAAATGAACTCTGACCTCATTTTTCCCCCCCTACAATTAGCCAGAACTGTGCCCCCTTTTTTTTTTTTTTCATTCCCTACTTTTTAAATGATTAATAAGACAATTTGGTCCTTAGCTTCTGCAGTGAGGCGAGTGTGCTGACAAAGCACTGCGATGCCTCTTCCAGGTCACCCGGCAGCAGTCCATGTCTTTATGAAAACATAAAAATTGGAGGGACTTATTTGAGGAATTTGGAGACTGAGACGCAGGAATTTCACCCTTCAGACCCATGGCAACTGCATGTCTGCAGTGGTCTCTGAGCTGCAGCGACTGCTGTGGAAAAGAGAGCTGCTTAACAGCAACCTGTGAGCTCTGGAAAACAGGATTTTTTCTTCTATTACATTTCTTTTAAATATGCAGCTGCTGCCCTTCACCTGCTTTATGTGGTGACGGCCTTGGGGTACGCAGCAAGCTGGATCCAGTGGCAAAACACAGATCTGTAAACGCCCTCGATGGCAACGCGCAAGGGGATCCTCATTCCCGCTCACCCTGCACCTGAACATCGCTCTTCCATGTGTCCTCATCCCTCTCCTCAGTTTCCTAAGCTCCTGTGGCAGTGGGGAGAAGAGAATTAAGGCCAGGTGGAGTCTGTTCTCTTAGATCCTCCTTCCTGTGTCTGCGCCTGCTTCATGCCACCTGATGCATTCGGAGACAGAAGCAGCCCCTGTGTGCTCCCAGGCTTTGGTGGGGTGGGAAGGACTCGCGCCACAGGGATGCTCCTGCAGTGGGCCAGGGATGGGCAGGCAGGCAAAGGACCTTCGTTGAGACAGCCGTAAATAGGCAAAGCACTGGGGGGGAACAATCCTGCATTGACCTCTGGTTGATGGCTTAATGGCTTGCTTGGCTTTCTCCTCTAAGAGCAGGTAGTGCTTGCCCTCTGGTCCTGTCAATGAGAAAGCATCAATTCAGGAGCTGCTTTTCACATCTCTCCCAGCAGACCCCCTCCGTATCACTGGGGCTTGAGAAAGTCAATGCTGGGCCAATGCATGCAACACATTGAAGATGTTTTCAAAGCAGACGAGTGCACAAGTGGAATTTGCCAAGCTGCAGGCTACTGCCAGAAGGGTAGCAGGATTTAAGCCTTTTTGAAAGCATCCTCGGCACGATAGAGAAACAATCTGCTCTTAGCTATCGCTGTGGAGTAGCCTGTAGATTAAATGATGCAATTCTTGCTGTACCGTGATGTCCTTGTGTGCTGGTCGTGGGTCACTCAGTGGGAGGAGGAGGGAATGCTCTTGGCTGAAGGACAGCGGTGGCACTGCTGGGGTTACTCGATGAGCAGAGGAGAAACCAGTGGGTGGGCATGGAGTCTCCTCTAGAGCCACGAATGCAACGGCAAACCTTTTATTACACCTCTTGATACCATCTATATGGTTAAATAGATTTCAAGGATGCAACACTTGTCTAAAAGAGGTATATTCTGGGATCAAGGCTCTCGTGGTTTTACCCAAAGATGATCTGCCCCATAGGCTTTTGGTGGCCTTGGTTTCATCCGTTCCATCCCCGACCTTTAGGTGACAGGGTCTGTGTTAGCCCCCGCAGCCTCTCGCAGCCCTTCTGCCCTTGGTGCTGACCGGCTCCGAGGCAGAGTGTTTCCCTGCCCTTTCCAGGAGGCCTCCCCGG
>NW_009599335.1:13784-20735 GCF_000690535.1 Cariama cristata | reverse complement strand
CAATCTTTCTCTGAAGAGCTGTTATCTGTCCAGATGTTCGCGAGGGGGAGGACTCCAAGAGGAGCCTTCTTCATTACCTCCAACAAACTCTCCCTTTTCTCCAGCAGATGCTTCCCACTCCTCCCACTGTGCAGCTGCGACAGGGAGAAGATGTCAAAATTTATGGGGCTGGTAGGTATGGCCTTCGGTGTAGTGATGGAAAAGGAAAGAAACAGCAGTCGCTGCCCCTGGGCAAGTGCTCTGAAGTGCCAGAGATGTCCCGCTAATTCACATATGCCACTTAATAATCAAAATCCCATACAATTGTTTAGCAAATGCTAGTTTTTAGTCGCCATTATGAATTTTTTTACCGTAGTACCTCCCAGGAGCAAGTCCAATCAGGCTCCCGTCATGCTATGCAATCTGCAAGCAGCCAGGGAGGCTGAATTCCTTTCTCTAGGAGTTGACAGTCCAAATAAACAAGGCAGACAAAGGAGAGGAGGGGAAACAGAAGCTCAGGGGAGGTGAAGTGAGTTGTCCAAGGTCACGCAGCAGGTCAGTGCCAAAGCTGGGAGCAGAACCCATGCTGCCAGCTCCTGCTCTCATGCCCTATCTCCCTGGCGAAGACTGGGCCAAAATAATTTATGAGACAAAGAACTTCCATCACATTCCTCCTGGCACCATGAAGTTCTTCAGCTTGTGCAAATAAAGCACAGCCAGATAAAGAGGCAACTGGGCACTAGTTATATTTTGGTTTGCTAGGTCTTTGTTTCTTCACATTAGTAATGTTGGAAAAATTCTTTACCAGCTAAACTAACCCATCGTCTGGACAGAAGTATCAGAAACAAGCAAGAGCATTGCTTTGGGTCACTGATCTGCAGGTCTGGATGGTGTGGTTTGAGGTTGGATAGTATCTGCTGGAAGAAAGGTGCTGGCCTCCAGCCCCTAAGCCAGCATGGCTTGGAGATGAGATCCCCTCCTGCTGCACACTGGCACCGAGTCTACGGCAAAGTGCCAACAAGGGATCTGGGCAGCGGCAGGGAGAGAGAGGGGAGAAAGAGCAGTGAGTTGAGATGAAATAAGGAACCAGCCATGCTCCATTGTGATTTCCCTCTGGAGGGAGATGAGGAAACTGATGAGGCCCTAACGAGGCATCTTCTGTGAGTGCAACCAGGCAACCGACCATCTCGATCTGGTTTCAGAGCATGGTGGAGGTGGTGTGGCTGCTGCTCGCGGGGAGTTGATAATCTCGGGACTCACACTGTCTCCTCTGAGAAGTTGGAAAAGCCAGCAAGGAAGCAAAGCAGCATCCTTAGGAACTCACCTGTTCTTTGCCTGGGGCAGAGCCGTTGAATCTGGTGCTGTTGATTCCACTGGAGGTATCACTGCTGTCATGTTCCATAATTCATCCTTCAGCTGTTTCTCAGGAAATAGAGGGTCCTTCTGTACACACCATCCATCCAGGTGCAGGCACCTCACTATCAGAATGGTATTGGCCAGCTCTCCTTTTACTCCTTTAGGCGACAGGGTACTAGCATAATACATGCTTTTGCTTTTTTTTTTACTGTCTTCTACTAAACTCTGGGTAGTTTTTTTTCTTATACTGCTGCAGTAGGGAGGGAGGGCTGGAGGCTGGACTAGGACATCTGACGTGCATGTGAGGGGCTGTCAAGCTGAGACTCAAGCCCTTGTTTCTTCTGTGCCATGAGGCAATAACCTTCCTGAAACTAAACTGCCCTCCCTTCCCGGCAGTGTCATCCTTTAGGGAGCACACTTCTGAGAAGAGCTGCAGCTTCACATGAACACGTGTTTGGGAAGCTGGAGAAGTGACTCTTCTTGTTTTTGCAGTTGATTAAATCATCTTTCATTCACCGATGTTAAACACAAGATCTTCCACCTCCACTTCCCTCTTCCTCTCCCCAGTGAATTTTCTTGCAGCGCAAGGAGGGTCTGATCTTGATGGCAGGGGTAGGCAGGTGGAGGGCACTCAAGACATCCTGGCTGGCTGAAATGTCCCTGCCTGATGTTGTTAATTATCTGCAAAAGGTTCATTATCTCCTGCATAATGTTTTGTTGCTCAGCTACTCGACTGCTCTAAGGACATGGGCCACCCATGCCCTGGGTGGCCTGATGCCCTCAGACCTCCCTCAGCCCATCCGAGGCTCAGGCGATTCTCAGGGCAATACAAAGACCATGGCAGCATGTGCTGGAGCCGTATGGTAGTAGATCAGGGTTGGAATAGGAAAGACAGCCCAAGAGACACCATTTATGCCATATGAGATGTCATTGCATGGAAGAGCACTCATGTCGGCCCATCTTCCCAGCATACTGTCCTGTGAACCAGCCTGCCGGCCAGATAAAAGAACAAGAGGAAGAAAGAAAAGAAAAAGCAAGCATAAAGCTAATTAAGTAGCATGGCAGTTTAGCAATGGACTCCCTGAAAGTCTCAGTGTTGTCCCTGAGGTCAGGTTATCGAGTGCCACATCTGACTGAGGGGCTGCCAGAGCTGTCCAACATCACCTCACCTCTGGTAAAGCTCATCGCAAAACCCCTGCCTGCTGCCAAACACAGGCAGTGAAAACTGGCAGGATCTGCTCATTCCATCCTACAGCAGGCTTTGAAATGGCAACATTGGTGTGGACACACAATGAAAAATGCTGGGCCCAAATCTTCTGTTGGCGTACCTTTGATGTTGGTGCCACCAAACTCAGCAGAGATTTTTGACTGATCACCTGAGAACGAGAGCACTCGAAGCTGCTGGCCTGGATGTCTGCTTGAACCTTGCTCAAATGTTTTTTTGGCCTGGAAATGGTAGGAGTTAACCAGAATCAGAAAGACTGGTTTTAGCAGGGTCAGAAATTACTGCAAGACAGCATTCCTCAGGGTATTTCGGTGCCTCTACCTCCAGTCAAATCCCAAAGAGGGCAGAGGAATGTGAAAGTGGAAAACAAGGATGACTGACCTTTTCAAACTCAACAGAAGGGTCAAGTGTAGTTTGGTTCAAGTCTTGGGCGAAGGCTGGGTACGGGTCTTCATCTACCGGAGGAAGTTCACGCATACCTAGTTCAAACACAATGTTATGACCATTGGGCAGGAGGGACAGTGAGGAAATGGACTCGGTTTAATCCTCATTGAACATCTGACTGCGACAGGAAAAATACGTGGTTTAGCAAATCTGTCACGCTCAGCAGTTTCAGTTCAGTAAAGGGCTGAGACGTCAGCGGACGAGCAGGGGCATGAGTTACCTGCCCGCAGCCCCGTAGCCTGCCAAAGCCCCCGTGACTCCAGCCGTGCCATGCATGGGTACCCATGGGGCACACAGCCCCACGAGGGCACGAGGCTGGCACAGTTTCATCCCCCTCATGCATGAAGGGCAGGTGCCCAAGGCCAAAGGGCTGCTGTGAGATCCGAGGTGTACTAGAAGGACCCACCTGCCATGCTGACAAATACTCAACTCAATCCTCTGTGCTGCCACCAGTTTTCTGTATGACTTTGGGCAAGTTAGTCAGACTTCATTTGTTAAGAAGTCCTCAGGACACCACGGAGATAAATAAGCAGAAAACTTATTTATTATCTCTGCGATACTGTGGAGATGAGGGAAGGATGCTGTGTAAGTATAAGGGATGGGAGTTATGCAAAAATACTCATTCAGACATTTCAAGACAAGGCTAAGGGCCCTGCTCATTCATGCACTTCTGAATTCAAATAAATATCCCTTAACAGGAAAGCAAATGCCACTTACAGGTGACCTGAGGTGCCGTTTAAATGGGTGTCTTGAGGAATACAAGCAGGTCTTTGGTGCTGTTTTCCCTCCATTCTTCACTCTCCCTCCCACTTGAAAAGAGTTTGAATTGGCCAGAAACAGCAAGCAATGACAGAGAGAGAGTTTAACCATTAATAAGGGTGGACAATGGTTAGGGAGGTAGCTAAGTACTCTGGTTATACCTAACCAGCCGGCTTCTTGTCTCTGTGTCATTGAGTTTTGGGGTTTTTTTTGGCAAGCTGGCACTGGCTAAAGTGTTTTCAGCAGTTAATGAGCCAGAGGAGAGTCATCTTCCCCATGGGCATGTTTCGAGCCTATGGTTCTTGCCGCTTTTCCGGGCTACTATGTGCAGGAGCGTGGCCGTGATCAGGGTTGTAAATGTCTGCCAAAGGGCTGCACAGCTTGGAGCAACACTGTCTCAGCAGGGCCTCAAGGAGAAGCATACCTAAGATCTAGGCCAAACCGACCGGTATTTGGGCAAAGGTAACGTCTGACCCAATGCAACATCAGTTTCAGCTGTCATCGGAAAGAGACATTTTGGGGCTACTGTAATGTACATCCAGCCGCCAAGGCTGAGCTCAGTTGAGGGTTGTTGGGAGCATAGGCATGTTACAGCCTCTCCTCCCATCTTTGCCTTCATCTGGATCGATCCCTCCCGGGAAAAGGGCTCAGAGTACTCACGGCACAGGAATGGCTCATCCTTTGGCTGCCTGGCCATGGCTGCATGGGAAGGAGGACAGCCAGCAAAGCTGCTTGCAGCAAACCCATCACTGGGACTTCTCCCATTTCTCAAAAAGAAACCTGTTCTGAAACATCACAGGATCCACACAGTAACACCCACTGGCACTAAAACCTGGGTTTGTTCTTCAGCCGTCTGTTTAAGATCCTCAGCCTGTTAGTAAAAGAAAAATAAAAAAGGTGCTCTGAGATGTTTCTGGATTGTGTCTGAGTTGATAGTTGCTAGATAACAACAAGAAACGAGAGATCGTCAGAGTCATTGATCTCAAAAAAAAAGAAATAAAAGAGAAGCCACAATATCAAAAAGCAGGGTTAGGGGTGTGGGGAGGAGAAGCTGTGCAATTCTTTTGGGGTCAGCACTACAAACTAGCATTTTGGGGAGGGCTCAAAGTTTTCATTCGGAGAAGTGACTTTAACCAGTTCGGGTCTACTGCCTCTCTGCCTCTTGAGTAACATGCAAGCAGCTTTGAACAGTGACAAAAACAAGTTTTCACTAATGTCAGCACTCCCAAGCTCGTGCAAAGCTAAAAGAGGGAACTGCAGGCCAGTTTTTGCTTCTCCCACCGGCAAGGCCACCAGCTGAATCCTGACCTCAGCATGTTTTTGGTAGGTGACAGCTTAAAAGCAGGAAGGACAAGCACAGGAATACGAACGCACCAAAAGCCACCTGAATCCTCCTCTCAGATGTGAACTGAAACCCATAATCAACCGTTTCAGAAATTCCAGCAAAGTTCAGACCTCTGACACGGTCCATATAGTCTGGAAACTTTTAAATAAACATCCTGACTTCTGAATTGCATAGAAGACTGGAAGCAACCTCACTTCTTGCTCAGATACCATGTAAGACTTGCAGCGTGGCCAAGTAGGGGAAAAAAACCTACCTTGGTTTAACCTGTAAACAGTGTGCAACCTGGTAAAGGCAGGAGTCATTCAAAGGAAATATATCGGGCACGTCAAGCAGTTCTGCTGACGTCCTCTTTATTGATTCTGATCTGTCACGAGAGATGCTTCGCATACTGGCCCAAACCAGTTGCTGTGAGAATTGCTTTCCAAATTTTTGACAACTTTGTTCCCAGCTTTTATGAGAGCCACAGGCCTGCTCCTACTCTTGTCGGTGTTGCTGGACACGGTTATGTCCTAATGAAGCGATGGAACTTGGGAAGTTGTGCTTAAAATGCAAAGGGCCTGACAGGAATAATCCCAAACTGGGCTCAGAAAAAAGAACAGCAAGCCAAGCTACATCAACAGACTGGTGGTCTCACTTTCTCAGGGCCTCCTAGCAGGCACTTAAGATCCCTGCACAACCTAAGAAAGGAACACACAGAGGATTTATTAATACAGAAAAGAGTGTCAAGCTCTCCCCCACCCCACCCCAATATGATTGTATTTTAAAAACACTTATCAGCATGGAGACAATCTTCGTGCCTTGTGTAAAATCTAGCATTTCCCAAGTGGCATCTGAAAATATGCCCTATTTTTGTCACACAGGTCTCAGCCTGCTTAGCAGCTGGATATTAAGATGAGAAGAGCTGTAGCTCTGATCCAGTATGTGCGTGTATTGCTAGGAAGCACAGCATGAGGGCAAAGAGCCTTGATGCTTGGTGAATAACCAATAAACTAAGTGGGAAACTCTTTCCCAATCCTGTGAAAATTTCCAGAATATCAGAAATGGTTTTTTCTCTTTCCTGAATCAGGACAAAGCCAGAACTTGGAACAATTTATCGAAGTCTAGTTACAATTTTTTTATACATATATATAACAAAACATTTCAGTGTTGACCTTTCCCAACTTTTTTACTCCACATTCACTGTATTCATAATACTATTACTGAACCTAAAATATTTTCAGTGCAGGATTCGCCAGAGCTGAAACCACTGACAAGAGACTATTTGCATTCGCTGATATTGAAACTACTTTTTTCCCACAGATAGTTTTGCTTTGGAGCAAATGGCATTTTCAGGTTAAAAAACTGAAACTCCTTCAAAGGAAAACTCCTGACCGCATTGAAGAATGACATCAAACAAGGGCCCTGTAGTTTGCCCAGGGAATTAGCCTGCAAAGGTTTGCTCAGACGTACTCTCCTGGACAGGAGCAGCTCAGACCGGCTGTAGCAGCGCTGCTCGCTGCACCTCCTCGTCATCCCTGTGACTTACTCAAGACCCCTGTGGAGGGACCTCAGAGAACTGGGACCTGTTTTTTGGCCAGAGCAGACAGGTTTTGTGCTGCAGAGTGGGAAGCAGATGCAAAACAAAAGGCATATGCCAGCTCCTTCGGGTATGGCTCCGCGTGCACCTGGCAGGGCTGTGGCCATCGCTTTGGGACGCACGGGGTCTGCCCCTCTCGTGTTTGCCGACTTCCTGGGAAGCCTCTGCAGGTGGTTTCACCTCCTACGCCAGCACACCCAGGGAGACCTTCATCTGCTCGCTCTCCCTCCGCTAGCTGCACTTCGGGCCACAGAGAAGGAGCCGGGG
>NW_009599335.1:11414-13528 GCF_000690535.1 Cariama cristata | reverse complement strand
GCGCTCCCAGCCGCATCGCTCCTCCGCGAACGTCACTGCCCGGGACTCTTTGCCGGCACACAGGCACGCTGTCAGAGGCAGTGGGATACATTCCTGGGAGAGATAGGTAAAAGCTCATTCAGATCTATTCAACCCAGGACTTCTCAATCGTGGCAGATTTGGGGATGTGTGTGTGTTTCATTTTGGCCTTGGCACCATATTGAGAGAAGGGGACCAAGGGGGAGTTTAGATTTCTGATTGATTTCAGGGGACTGATGGAACCTACCAAGTGGGCCATTCCCTCCTCGTGAAGTTTGCTACTGGAAGTTTATTAAGAGTTTTAGAAAGAGCACAAAACTCACGAGTGCTGAAAGCCACTGTAAAAACACCTCCTAATGAGCAAATTAACAGCAGATTCCCAGACCTCATCAGCCAGGGTTCTGCATGCGACCCTAAATGATGGGAAAATCTATTTTAAGAATGTTCAGGGAACTTCTCAGGGTGTGTTGTGGTTTGTTTTTTTTTTTTGGTGCACTGAATGTAATATTTTGTGCATTGCTGCAAGTACAACCTCTGCTTGGTACCCGGAGTCCAGACACACAAGGTGCTGAAAGATGGTGGGCAGGGATCTCTTTGGGGAACTGTGAGATGAGACTCCCTTTGGAAGCATCCCCCTTCAGCCAGTATCACTGTCTTGCCTCATAGGTGGAAATACATTAAACACAAAAGGCTTGATTTTCAAGGTCCAACTAATCTGCATTTTTGTCCATTTAAATATGTGGGTGAATGAGGGAGCAGTTCATGAGTGATTGGGATAAGAGGTGGGAGACGGTGAAAATAAGGGCACAGGACAGAGTGCAAAGAATACCATCAATTACGTGATATCATTGCCCATCTTGCTGAAAAAGTCACATAGGCACAATATATTATTATTATCACTAACTTGCAAACTGTCAGATGTTTTTTCCATTAGAATTTCCAAACGTCTTCAGATCTGTCTGCAAAATCTTCGTCAATTGTTGGCTTCTTGCTTGTGGGGTCACATCCGGGCCCGGGGCCGCATCCTGCAGGCAGGGCTGAGTTGATGGGCAGGCTGTCTCGTCATCCTGACCCCACGGAGGACTCCGGTCCTGTTTTTGTGCTGCACAGATGCTGGGAGGTGCAGCAACATTACCTTAGCCTGGAAACATGCAGGAGCGCGCTGCGTTGCAGGCCACAGTGGTGCTCCTTGGGCTGTCTTCCATCACTGCAAATGCAGCAAATGGATTTAAAAAGTGGAGAAACAGTCAAATGGAGTGGCTAGAGGAGGTCTGGCTTAAACAAGGGAGGTGCAGCTCAGCCCTAGCTACCATGGACATCACTGAAGGTAGCCAGGGACACGCACATGAAGATCACCAAAAATATTGGGCAGGAAGAAGGGAGAGCCCACTGTTTGGCTCCTCTTCCCTCCCCTCCTGCTCCTGTTTGTACAGTCCCCATAATGACACACCTGTCTTGGCCCGCCGGACTTTTGACTCATGTCTGTGTGTTTTGGGCACCGAGTTCAGAGCCCAAAATTAGAAAGAGGATAAAAACAATTTTCTGACACAGCTTAGCTGGAACGAAAGTACTTCTGCTACCTTGCCCAACGCCCCGGCTGGGGGGAGTGTTGAGTCGCAGCCCCCCTGCCCAAGCATGCAACCAGCCTGCCCTGCAATGATTGGGGTACAAAAGCCCACAAGGAACCCTCGTTGCAGAGACTATCTGCTTCCAAACACCCCCAAACTGAAGCCACGGTCAATGCCATACCCTCGTCGACGCGGTTGTGCTGCTGTGCCGTGTGTAGCTCTCTGCTACTTGCCTCTCAGTCGGTGCTGCTTACTGCTGGCACCGGTGCTCCTCACTGAGGACAGCAATGAATTATTGCTTATATGGCAGAGTAGGGACCCAGCCCCACCATGCACACTGGGAGAAGCAGATCCCAGCCCTGCTTCTGGCAATGCAGAGCAGCTGGGAGACCTGGGGGGGAAAAATAAAAATAAAAGTAAGCCAGAGGCAGGCAGAATAACCTGCTCCCAAAAGCACTGTGAGATGCTCAGCCTCAGAAACGTGCCAACTTGGACAGTCCCAGAGATGTAAAGCGCAGGGGGGGAACG
>NW_009599335.1:6911-11383 GCF_000690535.1 Cariama cristata | reverse complement strand
CCTGCAGCCGCGGCGGTGCTGCCCAGCAAAGCCCTGCCGGTCAGGAGCCGGCCAGAGGGGACCTCACAGCGGGTGAGGGGAAGGTTTGGGAGGGCTGCGGGAGCTGGGAGAAGCACTGCCTCGGCTTCTGACTCGTTGTTGGGGCTTAAGAGTGGCAGAAGTCATTGCTGAGAACTTTGTTCGTACCTTGAAAGTATCCTGGTGTCTGAGCCGAGCATCAGGCAGCCAGAAGCCATGCCAAAAGCTGAGCCGGAAAAGGGGATTTTTGCAGAAAGGAAGAATCAAAGAGATGAGTCCGTCTGTTTGTCCCATCTACCTCTTCCAAATGAACTGGCTTGCAGGCATCTGCAGTGTTCACTGAAACCTCCTGGGAACTGGTCACCCCAGGCAGCTCCAGCATTTCTATCCCCAGCCCCGGGCACACCAGCTCCGTTTTCACTGAGGCAACTTCTCAGCACACACTCAGTGCTCAGAGCTGATCACCCTAGGATGGGAAAGCTGGTTTGGATTTACCAGACCCAACGCTACACATCTCCTACATGTGCAGGTCAAGCTCTCTGGGGCTTCATGCGCCATTTGTTGCTCCAGACCATGCCAATTTTGGCAATTCCTTGCCAATAACGTACCCTCAGTCTCCGACCTCAAGCAGCTAGATCATTTGGGAATGGGGAAGGTTTTTCGTTACTGAAGTCCCTCTTGTATCAAAGGGAAAGGACCGCTTTCTTCAGGCAGCACATGAATAATCCCAGGCAAGTGGAGCCCAGGCTTGGTGGCATGACCTCCGAGGCCGTATCTCTGTAAAAGCAAATGTGAAGGCGTCCTCCAGCCCCATTACACAGAGCAGAGATAGTGGAGTGGACCTTTTGTGAGCCCTTGAGGGAATATCCTTGATGCTGGTCGGTTTGGCAGTTGAGGAAATAACTGCAGGGCTGCGGGGAGGGAAAGGGAGAGCAGACACGGGAGCAGGCAGCGTGCACGAGGCTTCATTTTTGCAACAGTGGCAGAAGACTTGCAAGTGCAGAAGGGAATGAAGATCCTGCATGGCTCCCTACTTCACAACACAGGGAAAGGCTGGTTTCACTGCTCTCACATGGGCTGTCACAGATGATGTAGCAGTAGTAGTCGCAAAGGGCTCCCAAGGTGCCTTCTGTCCACAGGTCCCCAGGGTGGAGGTGAGAAGCTGTTGAAGGGCTCAGCAGAAGCGTAGCTATCGCTGAGGAGTTCAAACTGTGCCCAGCACTGTGATGAGGGACCATCCTCCCTTCCCATCTCCTCAACCTGCAAACCCCCTGCAGCCGGCTGGAACTGGGGACAGATGCAGATGCAGAAGGCAGTAAGAACTGCAGGGACTTTCCCAACCTGGGCTCCAGCAGCTCTGTTTTAACTCACATTAAAAACTCTAGAAGAAAAAACACATGGTCCCATATTTGTATGACATGAGTTAGCATTGGAGCAATCGGTGCGGAGTTTTGGGGAAGGGGAGGGAGGTATAGGCACAGCTTAGTCTGAGATTTGTTTGATATGCTCAGTTATTGCAAATCTTGCAAGATACGTGTAATGGTCAAATGAGCCTTACCACAGGAGTCTTCAAAAATTCAGAGTTCAGAGGTGATGCCGGCTTTACATTCAGCTTAAACAGATACTGAATAGCTATGGCATGAACGGAAGTATCAGGAGACCAAGAAGACAATGTCAAGCCCTCCCAGGTTAAGGAATTAGAGAATTGAGATGTGTGTTTCGTATCCCTCATTTCAAGTTGCCAAGTGCAAGATACAAGAGACTAGATATGCAGAGGTTGTCAGCCTTTGGGACTGGACCTGAAGATGCTGAAGATGCATAAAGAGCTACAAAAAAGCTAATCAGGAAAATTGAAATTTATAAGATGCATGCTAGGTATCAAAATGAGTGGTTACACTTTGCTGATAATCTCTCGGTACCTCATTTCCCTCACTACGAAATTAGGGTGATAGTTTGCTCATATCTCACAGGTAAGCCACAAAGATATATTCATTAAAGCCTGCGTAATATTTGTAAAGGATGCAGACACTAGGGTAAGACCATCACAGAAACACCCAGAAACTAAAGCCTAAGTTAAGACAATATTTTCTAAGTGGGAGACATCGATCTTGGGACAATGTTTAGTTACAGTGACTTTTATCTCTGCCATGCCAGTCAAGCCACTTAATCATTGCATTTGATAGATGCTGGGGCAGCACGGCCGCAATTGCTCATTGTCAGGCCGATACAGAGGTCACGGGCTTTGCTAAGCTTTGGATCAAAATCCAGAACAGCCCTTGTCATGTCTGTCAGGTTTAAAAGAATAATAAATTTACTAATTTAGCTTTGGTGTTGGGTAGTAGCTGGTGCCACCTTTATCTGTTTCTCCTGAGAAAATAAACCCAGCACCACCATCCCCATCGCAGCACGGTGATGCTGCAACATGCTGTTAATCTTCACAACGTGAGACAAAGGCTTGGGGCGAGGTGAGGGAGGGCACGAATTTGTGGGATGACTCAAAGGCTCTGCAACACCTCCCTTGCCAGATTAGAGATGGCTTTGTGGAAGCAGTCGGGTGCCCCTGAGGTTTGTGAGGGGTGGTGATGCTGGTGAACCAGGCCCTGGATGCTCACCAGAGCCTGCCACAGCTGTGGCTCAGTGGTGAGGACACTGTTATTGCTATGACAGAAAACAAGGGATCCCCATACTATGGCTCACCCTTAATCCTTTAAAAATTAGTATGCAGTCTCCAGCATTGTAACTAGCCCAGATAAGTTCATGAAAGGTGCAAGAAGGAGGCACAGATAAACCATCTCTGGTCCTAGTTGTTAATACCAAAATATCTTTTTAAAAAAAAAAAATTTCCCTTTCACAACTTTTGTTAATGTTTGCTATCACGAAGTTGTTGACACCACCATTTCCTACCCACCCCCCAGCACCCCCCCCATTCCCTTTTGAATCTAGCTGTATTCTTGGAGGAGCTCAAGGCAATTCCTGAACCACACCACGTGTCCAGGTCGGAGATGGACAGAGAGGGGTGAGGATGAGGCTGGAGGAGAAGTGGATGGGACAGGGGAGATGGGAGGCTGGGGCCGATGAGAAGGTACAAGTGCTGCAGAGATGAAGGGAGCACTGTGGACTTTATTCCCTGGCTGCGGGAACATCACCATTGAAATCTCTGCTTGGATCTGAATTTGTTGACACAAAATCCACTGCCTGAACGTGGGGGGTTGGAAGCAGTTTACCTGTTACATTCCCAGTGCTATCGCAGGAACATAACTCCATGGGCTGGAGCAGTTGTAGTATATCTGCCTGTCTCTTATCTAATGTGTAACCTCCTGGACTGAAGACATAATGTACCGTCTATCCTTTCTGTGATAAAAATAAAGCGTATAAAAACACACACACACACACACACAATCCCAGGCCAAAAATTCCCTTAGGAGAACATACTGTGACTAGATAAGAAGGTACTAGCTGGCACGTAGTTACCTCTTTGCTTCCTAACTGGGACACTCAGGGAAAGGGTCGTGTTGGGGCTGGTGGGGGGCCACAGGAGGAGAGGGGGGAGAGAGAGACGTCATGGGATGGATAGCAAGGGTCAAAAAAGTGCCATGGAGAACGCCTCAAGGAAAAAAAAGTCAAAAGCAGACTGGACTTACCCAAGGCTTTCATAGCCCCGCCAGCCAGCTTTAAAATCTGACCTCTTTGGGACCGTGGGCAGCAAACCCTGCTAGCGCTGCCCTGAGGGACCAAACAGGGGGTCTTTGGGCCTCAGAGCATCAGCTTCTATATGAAATAAAAACAACCCCTTGGAAAACTCCTGGAGGCTTGGCACATGTGTCATGTGTGACACCGCTCTACCTACCGCACGCCCTGAAGGTCAGCTTTCCTGGTGGGAGCGATCTGGTCTCTTCTGGGGACTGATTTTTCTGTTTCTCCTTTGCCACCGATTCCCTTCAGTGGTCCTGGGCAAATTTCCTCATTACCCTGTTGCAACATCTTCTGCTGAATGACGGGTGTGACTTGCATCACCTCCTGGGCACGTGGGGAGGCTCTGCTGCCAGGTCCTGAGAGCTGTGTCCAGCATGGCAGAGGCTGGTGGGACTTGGGAAACACTGAGGGAATGAGAACTTTGAAGGAAAGGTGGCAGGGGAAGAGAAGGGAAACACAGGCTCAGTATCTCTATGAACCAAACCTTGCTGGAGCTACCGAGCCCAGCTTAGCATCCAGACTCACCAAGTGCAAACCCACTGCTTGTTTTTTCACTCACTCCGGGTTTTTTTTGTATATCCAAAGCAATATAATGGACAACAGAGAATTGCAATTGTAATCAATACTTATAGCCAGTATTTACGCAGGAGCTTAAAAACAGTCAGAGCCACACCAGTGCTTCCTATCAACACCTTCTGCTGGTCCCACAGTTTGACCACAAGCAAAGCAGCAGCAGTCCCCACACTGTGCTCTTGTACCAC
>NW_009599335.1:0-6880 GCF_000690535.1 Cariama cristata | reverse complement strand
CGCGCGCCCCCCCCCCCCCCCCCCCCAAATTCCTCTCTCCCTCAACGTTTCTTGCCCTCGAGCACCTTCAGAGACAGCAATTCCTAGAAGCCCAGCGGCTTGATTAAGTTTTCATTTTATCTTGCTTTTGGACACGAGGTGATAACCTGGGCTGTACCCTGCCTCTGCCTTGACGCTCCCTGTGCAGGGAAGGCAATGGCGCTGGTACCTGGCCAAGGATGCATTTTACAGGCGTATGCAAGGCCCAGCTGGCAGGAGGATGCCAGTAGCCCAAAAAATCATCAACTGCAGGCACAGCTCCCAACTAACTGGTTTCGCCAGTGGGGTAAAACATGCATTTCCCAAAAGAGGGCATCTCGTTTTCTCTTTGATGGATGGGCTCAAGTCTTGAGTCAGAATAAAAAGACAAAATTTGCGGAAAGCCCAAGTACTTTAGAAGAACTTAAAACTTCTTTTTCATTTAGTCTCTTTGTAGTATTTTTATGAAAAAGTTAATTCAAATTTTAAGAACTGTGCTAGGATGAAGTAGCAAAACATTTGGTTCTGAAAATGTCAATATTACATATTTGGACATTTTCAGTGTTTGTTTTTTTAAAACAAACAAAACAAAACATTGAAATTTATACTGACTTTGCCAAAAATGTCAGTTCCATCAAAATGACATTTTGCAGTGAGAAACTGGTTTATGCTTTTTTTCCCCACCCCACTTTTGCTGACTGCTTGCACCGAACTCTTCAGAAAAAGGGGCCATCCGGGTTATACCGGGAACAATTTGTGTGCACCCAGGGGCGTTTGCAAGGTGCAAAACCAGCTCTGGTTGTTGGTGCCTGCATGGGAACTGGCACATCAGGAAAATGCAGCCCCTGCTCAGAGGGACCCTTTGCCTGCGACTTGCTTGGGTTGAGTAAAGGAGCTTGCAGTCGGCTCAGGAAATAAATTCAAGCATCCTCTGCCTCGGCCAGGCGGACCAGTCTTCCTGGGAGGGAGATGCAGCCCTTTACACCTGTGCTGCCAGATCCAGCATGGATGCCATCCGGACCCTGCTGCTGCCCTGCGGTAAAGCCACCCGGCCAGTGGACCCTCGGGCAGGGCCAAATCCGCGCTCACCCTGGGCACTCCGGCCCGAGGCTGTGAGAAAGGGCAGCTCGGGGGCAATCATTAACACAGGTTGCACTGCGAACACCGGTCTTCAGACCATTTGAGTCAGTGAAGCGTACTTCCCATGGGAACTCTTAGTCCTGGCTAACTTGAGGCAGGACAAATTAGAGCAGGCAGTAAATACACTTAGCGTGCTCAGGAAAAATACATCTAAAGCTGTTTATACACATTCTTTTGGACCAGTAAGCAACAAAAATGTCCTTAGAGTTGTTCCCTTCTTCCCTCTCTCTCTATGCCGCTTCAAAAATAAAACTCGCTGGCCTCACCTAACCCTTGCTGGGTTTACTCTATTCACTCCCATGTCCATCAGATCTTGTGTCCCACCAGCCCCTCGACTGGTGAGCTTCCTGCAGACCTCCAACTGTTGCATTTCTCCTGGCTCCCCCCGAAGCTTTCGTAACGCAATGGGAGCCAAGAGGAAAAGGGTTTGCACCCTTCCTTATCGTTGAGGAGCTGATACCTGGTACCAAGTCACCTTCATCACCTCTGGCTACCTTCGTCATCAGGTTGGGGCTTTGTGTACATAGTGTACTTAATCGACTGCGCTTAATCAGTACTAATGGCACGTTGACAGCCATTGCCAAGGCAGTAATAGCTGCGGGGGACCGCTATCTAACAAGGATGATCTCAGGTGATGGGGCCATGGCCACAGGGACAGTTTGCAGGGAACAGAGAACTCGGATCTCATGTCCCAGACCACTGCCCTACCCACAGGGTTGTTCCTCTTCCTCACTGATATCACGCTTGATTCGCTCTGCGTGTTGCACGATCGGTCATGTTAGCTACATGGCACTTTCCTTTTTCTGCAGGTGAGGGACTGAGACTTTTGTAAGAGGACTCCTAACTGAATGACATGGTTATGCAGCATTAATAGGGTTTGATCCTAAAGCAAAATCTTCCCACCAAGTCCCACGGTGGACCAAGACTCACAAAAAAACTGAGGGTCTGTAATTTGACTCACTCAAGATCGGAAGGATTTTCTCTTCAAAGCCAGGATAAAACCTGAATATGACTAAATTCTCTCTGGGGGAAAAAAAAAAAAAGTCTTTCTTTTCAAATCCGGTCAAGACTGGTTGAACTTATTTACTTTATATTTTATATTACCTAACGTACCACATTTTAAAAAGTTATTTCAGGATTAAAAAAATAGCACTTTTCATCCTAAAAACATTTCAAAGCATTTGGGGTTTTGACAGAACTGCATTCTCCAAAGGAAAACCCGCTCTTGCCGCATTTCCCCTACCAGCTCTTTGGCAATTTCGTGCACGGCACAACAGACATGCTGGAGTGAAGCCCCAACTGCCCCAAAATTCATGCTAACCAAAACCAACTCTCGTGTCCCCTTCTCAGTGCCAGTCACAGGGACACGGACTGGAAGAGGGCGTAGGAATCTGAAGACATGCTGGTCAGCTCTACTTCTGACATATTTGGTTGTCATTCTCTGGTTTATGGCCCAGTGGCTGTTGCCCCGTTGGTGCAGTGTGATGGCTGGGGGGGTCTGCAGCATCATGCCCTCCCCAGCAGGTCAGTCTGCAGCTCACCCACCATCTCCCTCTACCTGTGCTGCCATGTGATGAATCCTGAAGTTACCAGCCAGCAAAGAGAGAAGAGGGTGGTCAGGCACAAGGAGCTGTGGTGAGATGTGCCATCTTTCCCTGGTTTTACTGCTTTAGCTGGTACTCTGAGTCCTCCCTCTTCCCCTCACAAGAGCAGCTCATATGGGGCTGGGATAAAGCAAGCATGGAGCAGGAGAGGTGCCTATCCCTTTTCCTCTCCCTCCGGCTTTGTAATGATCAGTCTCTTGCGGTCAATCTACTTCAGAGGTAGTGGAGGCCAGAAGACAGCTGATGGACCTGCCCTCTAGGGACAACAAGGAGCCCCATGGCCAACAGGAAAGAGCAGCAGGAAAGAGGTATTTTGGAGGTGCAGGCCTCCAGGTACAGAGCTAGGCAGGCAAGAGAAAGAGATGCATCTCCCGCAGCCAGCAGGTACAGGCAAGGCTCTTCGGTTTCCAACGCTTTCTCCTGCCAGTGCAGTTGCTCCCAGAGTGGCCGGGCGCTTAAATGACTGACCAGTATCTGCCAACCAAGCTGAAGACCAGCTCCGAGAAAGCGCACTAGGTGCTGAAGCCCCAGGTCCAAGTTTCTGAAAAGAGCCCTCTGCCAAGCTCAAGGAGGTTGAGCCAGAGCATCTGGCTAAAACATAGACACGCACGCACACGCACAAAGGCAATTCTTAGAACTGGGCTAGGACAATATTTGCTCAGAATATTTTAAAGCTTAATTCCAGTGATCACAGTGGCTTTGTGAGCACATCTCACTAATGGAACAGGTCCAGGCTCTATCTGATCAACCTTCTCCACCTTCTTCACGCTTGTACAGCGGAGCAGAGCCTAATGAGCTGGATGTGATGCAATATGTCACTTTCCGATCCATAAAGTAGGAAGCCCATGGCCTGGATAAAACCAAAGACATGCTCCTGTGTGTGTGTTTAGGACTGGAAGGGTAACAGCAGGCAAAGATTTGGTGGGAGGGGAAGGCAGGACCAGATGTGCTTAGATGAGCAAGAAAGGACGATGTTGTGGTCAAAATGCAAGACTGGACACCTGTGTTAACTGTTTGGCTTTGTCACAGATTTCTGCACATCTCAAGAGCAAGTGAAGTGAAAGCCCTGTCTCGGGTCTGAGGTGGCTAGGAGGGCTCCCTCTCCATTCAGACATTGTCTCTCAAACACAAAGGTGTGAGGACTCTGGCTATGAAGTGACCATATGCTGGAAGAAGGAAATGGTAACTAAATCAAAGTCTTTGCTGAGAACAATTTAAGCCACACAATTCCAAATAAATAACACCCCCTCTGAAGGAATGCTTGAAGGCCATCTAGATGATCAGACAGCCAGGAGACTCCATCAAGAAAAGACCATTTTCATATGTGTCAATTCAACCAGCCATGTAGGACAACAGCTTGTCCTAAAGGAGTGGCAAGAGGTAACCAACATGGTCCAGAAAAGCAGATGGCAATGTATGTCCCAGCAAGCCTTAGAGCCTTCCTGCGGGAGCACCTCTGTGCTAGGAAAACCATTCAGTCACTTGTGAACGTAAGCAAAGAGCAGTCTTGCTGGAAAGCTGGGCATTCAGTGAAATCTGTGTATTCACAGTGATTAGTGCCCTTCCTTGAAAATTTTCAATTATTTTTCTTTTATTGGAAATCTGAAAAGCCTTAAAGCGAAAGATCTTCTACAGCTGAAAACATATCTTTCATTTTCCAATGGAACCTGTAAATTTCCATTGAATAAGTCAACGAAAACAAACATTTTGTCACTCACATCAACATTTTCCAGGGAGGAGGGAGAGAAGGGGAAACGTTATTTTTGACAAGGTCTGCTGATTGGCAGAGCTCTTTAATAAATAGATCAGGCCAGAGTGCAGGACTCCAGTCCACATGGCAGAACTGTTGGTCCTTGAAAGGCTGATAGAGATCTTGTTGGCTGACTTTCCCCCTGTGGTTGACAGAGCATTAGCTAAAGACAGGATACAGGCAACCAGTCCTGCTGAGAATGACTGGATGCCAAACCAATGGCTGGCAAGACCTCTAAAGGCTTAATGACAGAACGCAAATGCTCGCATAGAGACCTGACCAGCAGAGAATTTGCTAGCTGGGGAATTGCAGGCTAGCCACATACCGTAACACTAGTTTGCTCTCAAGGAGTTAGAAAAAAATAAATATTAATAATAATAATAATAAAAAGATAAGTTCTGCTTTGCAAATATTTCCAAGGTGGCTATAACCTTCCTCCAAAGAGGCAAGTCCAATGTTAAGCATCAGGAGAATAAATCAGCTGCAGGGACTGGCAAAAGGCTGAGAATCTAAATTACAGCAAGGTCAAGAGGAAGCAGGGGGCTGCTCAGAGGGAGCCAGTGAGAAATCCAGCACATCTGGTAGGTACAAAGCAATGCCCTTGGGGCAAACTCAGCCCCCAGCCCAGCCCTCCACGGTGCCTGGACCTCAGCAGAGGGAACAACACATGCAGAGATGGCCGTGGGGAGGTCCTGTCCGAGGGAAATCTGTCTGCAAGAGAGTGAAGGGGGGAAAAAAGAAGAAAAAAAGCAGGTGAATAAATGAGAAGCGGCAGTGTTAAGCCCATGTGGCTGCATGCAGTGTTGAGGCCATGTGGCTGCCTGAGCGGCTGGGAGCTGCTTCCTCTGCTTCCCCAGGGGATGCTCTCCTGCTCTGGAGACAGATCTGGTCATGGTATGTCTCCTTGGCGTGGCTGCGCATCCCCCGGCACGGCCAGCTCCGCCGTGGACCTTGCGTGAGAGCTCTGGGGCAATCATGCGTGGCCCTGCCATAAGGTGCAATGCGCTTCGACAGCCCTCTGCTTCCCAGGGCTCCCTGGGACCTAAAAATCAATGTGGGGAATCCTTAAAGCTCCCCTAAATGGCGAGGGGGCAGGCCTGAGCATTGGCTCATTAGAGAAGGGAGTCCAAGCGGATCTCTGGAGAAGAAAATAAGAGAGTAGCATGCAGTCGATTTTTCTGTTGATTTGGAGAACTTGCCAATCAAGCATCCTTTGGATGTGTAATGGGTGGGTGGTAGCCAAAAAACATATTTACAAGAAAACATCCATAAAAAGAGTATAGGTCCTGAATGTACCTGCAGAGGTATGGCATGGAGAGCAAGCAGAAAACCAGGGCAAGGAGCAGGCGAAATAAGAATAGAAAGTTGGAGGCAAAAGTAGGTTAGGGACTGGTGGTGTTTGGGGGGATGTATGGAGGCACAATTAGCTGGCATTGCACCATGGAGCCTATCTGGGCTGCGGGGCCACCAGAAGGTAGGTGGTCGGGCTGCTCTGGAAGCATCACTGGTGTTTGCACACCAGTGGGATAAGCTCTGCTTGGCTGGGGTTCAGTTGGGCACCCTCATGGGAAGGCTTCCCAGTACTGCAACGCTTTGGTTCACTCTTAAATTCAGATGGTCCCAGACCAATCCTCTGACCTCCATCTGGGTTTAGACTTGAGTTTGTCATGATATAAAAAAAAAAGATAAATCCAAACATTGATCCCAAACACCCCAAAGACTGAGGACATGTTCAACAATTACAAGTATTCCATTAGCATTTGAATACTTTACAGTATAAGTTCCTTTTAACAGCGTATTTATAATTTCTTGCTTTTATTATTTTTTGCTGCTATTTATCACCATATCTAAAGAGATTGCCCCTTGTAATTTAATACAAAAGAACGCAGGAAGGAAAATATGCTTTGAGGGGGACATGGATGGGACAAGAAGAAAAAGAACAACAATATATATTGAAGCTGGATCGAATCTGGAGTTCTGCTTCATTCAGGAGCTTCTATCTGACGGTGGCAAGAAAAGTGCAGGAAACCTTGCAGATGGCAGCTCCCGTGTGACTTACGGGACAAAGCCTTTTCCTGGGGCCCAAGGGAGCAAGCAGTGATGTTTTGTGTCCCTCCCACTGCTCCCAAATGCAGGTGTTGGTACGGTGACAAGCTGCTGTCACCCACGAGGGTGTCACGCAGCACAGACCGACACCAGGAACCGATCCTTTCTTCCCAGCTCTTCAGCCCAGCTTTGAACTAGTTCAAGGTATAGGAACACCAGGATGAGAATAATATGTATTATTATAATAATAATATGTATTCTTTTTATATGTATAATAAGTTTAAATATATAGAAACGTATAGGGATATGTATGTATTATTTA
>NW_009599334.1:8715-10689 GCF_000690535.1 Cariama cristata | reverse complement strand
ATCTGTTCCTCCTCATTTGTGTAGCAAGAGAAAAGGTAGAAAAAAGATTGAGCCAAATCTGGAGACAGGAATGCAGGGTGTCTTGGGGATGTAAAATAAGATGTAACTCCTGCTCATCTCTCTCTGTGCTCTGACACTGAAACAAAGTGAGCATCATCGGTGCCGTTACGAGATTGTTCATGTGGCAATGGCAGTATTCCCTTGGAGGTGGGTGTCTGTCTTTATCATCTTCTGTAACTGTTTCCCTTATTTAGACAAATGATCACAACCCCTTGTCTGAACATTCGATATCGTTGATTTATATGAGTGCAGTTTAATTCAACATTAAAGGAATTTCAGTTGTACTTTAGTTTGAACTTACGCAGCTTTTAATTTTAGCAATACCCTGAATGCGTGTGTACAAAAACACAGGCAAATAATATAGGACTTAAAACGGTTTGTAGACTTGGCAGGAAAGGTACCAAATCCGATTTTTAATTGTTAACAAGGCTCCTGTAGTTACAGGACTTACAAAGTATACGCTTAAATAAGACAATTGTGTAAAGTGTTTTCACTTGTAAAGTGTTACATCTATTTGGTAGTGCTTATCTCATGTCTGTTCTTGACAAAATGGCACTACTAAAACAGTTTTTTATCATTTGAATTTTTTAATACATGAGCTCATGGCCATGGACATCACAATTACAGAAGCAAGCTCTCATGAGCACTAGGAAAAATCCAGTCTGCACATAATCTTACGAATTAAAAAGCAAAAATTCCACAGAATTTCAGTTCTAAGGTTTAGACTTACAAGTAAATATTAGACATTTGTAAAAATCCCAGCTCCCTGTGTAGTAACAAAGAATTATGCATCTCATGAGACTCGAACAATTTGTGAACTGGAAACAGAGAAGTCCTAACAGCTTTTAAGGTGAAGTACAGAAGCAGTCCTGAGAGGAGAGCTCGTATTTTCTATACCTTGAGTAAACGCTCAGCTACTAACCAGTCCTTGGCAATTTCTTTTGTTGTTTCCTTGTGCCTATCTTCCTTTTCAGCACATTTTCCATTCTAGTTTTCAGGGAGCTGGTTAGAATGATAGAGGGGAGGCAGCAGCACAGAGAGGGAGGCGATGTCAGCGGTGAGAAAACCCGTCCTGTGTCAGAAAGGGTGAGTGTGCATGATAGCGGTGAAGTAGACGGAGCTGTGGCTGCGAGAAACCGCCTAGCAAGCAGCATCTTGAACCTTATAACGATTACACAGCTTGAACAGAAAACGGAACTCCATCCAGAATAGCTTAGAGCTGCGTTGGTTGTGGCACTTTTCAGGGAGACTGGAGATCTCTATTGAAACCACTTAAGCCAACAAGGGAATTAAACTGCTCTCCACTTTCTGACTGTTAGGCTAATTCATAAAGATGGGAAAATTTGAAATGCAGCTAGAGAAAGCTGCGTTATGCAGAAAGCACAGGCCTCTGATGTCTTGTGCTTTCTGTTACAAAGAGGAGCTGAAGCCCCCCGGCTCAGGGACCTGGCTGGAGGAGTGCTTGTTCTTTATGGTTAAATGCCCATGGGAGGGAAGCGCATAGCCAGCTGCAATAAACCATGCAGCACCATTTACGTGAAGAAAGCCAGTTTCAGCACTTGGAAAAAAAAGAGTTTATCTTTGTAGACAATTATAAACATCTCTCTACAGTTTTTCCAGATTAAAAAAAAATACAAAACATTTTCTTTACGAGATGTTTGCCATCTCCCACTGTTGCGTAACTTCTACAGCAAAAGACTCCTTTTTCTGTTGCACTAGCTGTGCTTGTGATTTGAAGACAACAGAAATCCTCTACGTCTTCCATAAGAGGGCTATACTGAAATTACTGATCAAGGCTCACGCCACGCCAGACACCAGCCCCAAATTCTCCGCGGTCCCACGCCCCCCCGCTTCTGACCCAGGACTGGGATGCACTGCGGGCACCAAACCCGGCATGACCTCAAGCGTGTCCTC
>NW_009599334.1:0-8598 GCF_000690535.1 Cariama cristata | reverse complement strand
CGGTGGCGCGGACCCCTCCCCCCCCCTCCCGCAGCCTGCTCCGCCCCGGGCTGCCGTGGAGCGGGGCGGCGGGCAGGTGAGGGAGGGGATGGGCTGCTCCCCGCCACCCCAGGGCTGCGTTCCCAACAAGTCGGGTTTCATCTCTTGGACTCGGTTTAAGGATTAGGCTTTAAGCAGGCCTCACTCGTGGACACCTCCCTCCTTTACCCCCCCGCCCCCCGCGGCAAAATGTTATGATTTTTTTTTTTCTTCCCCTAAAATATTGATACTGATCGTCACCCCAATTTCTTTTCCAGTTTTCAGCATGGCAGTGGACTGGCTGGGCTTTGGCTACGCCGCGCTGGTGGCATCGGGAGGGCTCATCGGCTATGCAAAAGCAGGTACGGTGCAGGGAGGTGCTTGTGTTTCCTTCCCTCTGCCCCCCCAGCCCCTCCATAACTCTGTGTGAGCTGGGCGGCTTTTTACAAAAGCCTCCTGTCTCGAAGTTCACGCAGATGTAAAGTTTATCGGTTTGTGCCATGTGCTGATAACTTGCTGCTGTTGGGGTGTGGTGGTTTTTGGGTTGAGCTGGTGCTTTGGGCTGATAAGTCCACAATCTGCTTTCTGGTTATCTTGCCTCTGCGTTGTGCTCTTCCAGTGAATTGACATAAGTTTGCTTCAGAAAGGCTTTTCCCCTGCCGTTTTAAATATAAGCGTTCTATAAATGTTCTGTATCTTCAAATGACATGTCACCATTTTTTTTCCTTAGAGATTTATTCTCATTTTATTGTTTGATGGTAACAGTACACTGCAAGCTGCAGAGTTTTCAGAAGGACCCTTTCTGCAAGTAGAGCTGAACACTGCAAATCAGTCCTTAAACTTGTTCCTCTTCTGGGCTCTGCGTCATAAGCTTACCCTCTGACCTACTGCTTTAATTTCCTGACCTTTTTCTGATCTTGCCCTCCACCGGGCAGAACTGTGGATTCATCCCTGCTGCAATACTGTCTCTTTCAGCTTCAAAAATCCCTAAGCCGTCTTAGTGTTTGTGATACGAAGGTGCATTCCTGAAGTCAGTAAGCATCTTAGCAGCCCATTCGACTACGTAGGTGCTAATGCCTATTCCAGTCTGTTTTCTTTTGGCTTGATTTATCCTTTGGGCTGAGTGGAATGTAGGGCAGGAGGGACAATACTGAGAACTTAAGTAACTAATTGCATCTGTATTTCTTTGAGGCCGTTATGAAATAGTAGGCGTCTGTCTTATCCCCTGGTCCCAGATGGGAGGCCATGGTCATGCTGAGGCAAGGGAATCCAGGTCACAGCATTTTTGAAGGGGGAACAGGAACTTGTAGGATGACTTGTAGGGAAGAAAAAAAAAAAAGAAAAAGCTATCGTATCCCTACTAAGAACTTGGAGAAACCAAAAGAACGTGGAACTGTCATCCATAGAGCTAAGGTGGTGATCTGTTGTTTTACAACCAGGTCTATTTACCGACACAGATAGTGGTCAGTAATAGGTGCCTTGGGAAGAATATGAATGAGAACAGAGCAAGCAAAGAGTGAGTGAGTGATTTTTCTCTCTTTATTTAGTAAGTTTTCTGGGTCCAAGTGTTTTGAGACTGAGGAGCTTGCTGAGCCGGAGGTGGTGTGGTTGTCCTAGTAAGTGTATGTGTCATAGCTGCTTAAACAATGCCTTGAGGTAAAACTCAAGGATACGATGGCCATTTCTTGGCTCCCAGGCTTGTGGAAAGAATTGTAGCCACCCCATGTTGGTTGCTAAACTATTCTGTGCAGAGGAGCCACTTACTATAGTGTGCATCATTTCCTTGCACATGTACAAGAACATCTGGTGCTTTTGTCATCTTTATCTCTTGCTTTTTATACCAAAAGCAGGATCTGAAGCAATGTTACAGCTGCTGTGTTGATGACTGAAGAAAGTATTACTTTCTGGTAGCGGTGTACGATCCTCCTGTAACACCGAGAGGAGATCTTTATCAGCTTAGCTTTGCAATCTCGAGTCTTTTAAAGGTGACCTGAAAAATTGAATATATAAAGAAAACCACCCTCAGTAGCGTTAAGTCCTGAATTCTCCTTTAGCCTTATTGAGGGCATTCACCGCTCACAGTGGTAATGCCACTTCGTTACTTGATGTAATCAATAAATCACCAATTTGGATGTGGTATCTTTTATCTTCTGGTAACTTGGGGTTATCATTTATACTGAGGACTTGATCCAAAGTTTAGGCGAGTCCAGGAAACCTTCTTCCAAAGTCTGCAGTTACCTTTGGATCAGATCTCAGATGTACTTAAGAGATATGAGCTCTCTTATTCGACTCCGCTCTCTTATTTAGCAGCTCTTTATTTGTCTGAACGCCCTCCTGCCCAGTTCAGTCCATGTGTCCTTTTTCTGACCTTAAACCCTTACTACTTAATCCGCCTACTTTACTGCCTCTCAAGAAATTCTGATATTACTGTGTTGAAACGTGCTTCAGTTTGCACAAAGAAAACACCGATTCTTTTGCTTTTTCTGACTATTCTTTCCATCATAAATATATTAATGGCTTTGCTGTTAAAGAATTAAATACTAACGCTATTTGTATCTTATGCAAGAGTATGTGAACGTGTTTCTTCGTGCAGATCAGCATAGTCTTAATATCTTAAAAGGAAAAAAAACCTCACTAATCTGCTTTATAACAATGAATGCCCATCTTTTTTTTGTTATTGTTGGTGTTTTACAAAACAGATAGCTAGTGAGCAAATTTATTTCTAAGCTTCTAATAAATGCATTGTCTTTTACTTACTCAGGTAGTGTCCCGTCACTAGCTGCTGGCCTTTTCTTTGGGAGTTTGGCTGGACTGGGTGCCTATCAGCTTTCACAGAATCCAAATAATATTTGGATTTCTCTGAGTAAGTCGTTTACAATTTTAATTAGAAGGGATTATATTTACCCTGTTTACCACTTTTTACTTGATGCTACTACTTCTCTCTGTTCTGTTAGTTTTGAATTGTAGCATCTCTGTCACACACGTGCATCTTTGCTGACTGGCCTGTATAATCTCTCATTTAAGTTACATCTGGAACACTGACAGCTGTCATGGGAACAAGATTTTACAACTCTGGAAAATTCATGCCTGCGGGGCTAATTGCTGGTGTCAGGTACAACACAATATACTTTTTTTTTTTTTTTAACCTCCTATGTGTGGTTTTTTTCTTTGCTTAATTAAACTGAGATAGAGTGAATCATATTTTGTGTATCTTTTTTGTTTCCATGCACCAGTTATGTGGAAAGTATTTGGAAATTAATTGACAAATTATTATTATTGTTTAATTCTGTGTTTTTCCCCTTTATACAGTTTGCTAATGGTTGGAAGATTAGCACTGAAGATGGTGGAAAAGCCCCACGATAAGTAACTGTTCATTTTACAGTTTAATATCTCGGTAAGGAAACCTGATAATGAAGTTGCATGAGTGCCGAAGCAAGAAGATGGATCAATTTTCTATATCAGGACAGTTTTTGTCCTTTTTTTATGTAAGGGGGAGTAGAATGATGGGACAGATAGTTTACATACAAGGTGCCATTTGTTTCAGTGATCTGGTAGAGCTATTATTGCAGAGTGAGAAACTGGTCCTGGGTTTGATTTTTCCAGACACATTTCAGCGTGTTTGGACACTTCTAGTTTTTTATATTCCGAAATACACTGCTGACATGTGTGAAGCAGAGAGCACCTGTAATTAAGAAAGTGTCCACAAAGAGGCACCAGGAGTAACTGGCTAAATACAGCATTGTATCTCATACCTCTTGTACCGAGTATTACAGTATGCTTTACCTGTTGCATTCTGAGTTGATACACCTTGTCTGCCTAACACCGAACAGATCTTACCTTTTTATTGTGAAATGATGCTAAAATACGGCTTTCCTACAAGTAAAATCTGTTATAAACCTTTATTTGGCATGGTTTTGTATCCTTTCGGGGGGGTAGGGGTTTGGGGTGGTTTTGTACCTTCTTGTTTTCTTCTCAGTGGAAGTCTTTGCAGTGAACTGCTGGTATCCAAGTGCTGTCTTTCAATGATGGTTAAAATTCACTTTTTAAATGGAGGGGCAGGAGATTAAATTAGGGGCCTTCATTAACACGGCATTAAAACAGTTGTTGGAGAGGAACTTACCGTGGATTAATTAAGCGAGATCTGTGCTAGGTTAAATGAACAGTTAAATATGATCTGGCCAAGGGACTGTACAACTAGAATAAAATAGCTTAACATTAACGCTACGGAATTCTGATCTTACAGGCTTATTTGACAACAGAATGTATCAGCATTTCATTTTTATCACTTAGGGAAGTGGCTATGCCTCTTGACATCTGTCTTTACTAGGAAGCCTTGGAGTCAGGAGGGTTCCTGGTTCTGCCATGGTGCCTGAGGGGACTGAAGTGTGGAAGAAGCATCAGTGGCATCTGGTGCCTTTGTGGACACTCCAGTCTTGATCGCTTCTCCTGGGCTCAGTCTCCCGGCTCTGTCAGCGCAGGCACAGCTAACTTGGGCTAAGCACCGTGGTGGAAGAGCGAGAGACAAGAAATGTGTGAAAGAAAATCCTTTATCAACTTACTCTTCAGTGATATATGATTACTGATAAACTAGGATTCTTACAGAGAGTAACTCATATTTTAAAGTGATGTTTTATGTAGTGACTATTTAAGATTTTACTTTGGGACCTCTATATCGTTGATTATATCAAAACTTTGTCAACTGCATAACATATAATTTTGGCAAAGCAGATTTAAATTAACTTACGTCTTAACTCACTTCCCATTTTGTAGTGCTTCAAGGAATTTGTAACAATTCCCTCAAACTGCATAAAGCAAATGCTAAACTACATAATCACTCCGTCTCGCTGGGGACTGCAAAGCTTGCGTTTCCTGTTCTGAAAATGGCATTTAATAGTATTGAGCCAGAATGGCATTTCCATTGTCGTGAATCAACGGAAACCCATGTGGTAGTAGACTGAAAGTTGTCGTAGTAGAAAGTAGTAATTACAAGCAGATCTATAGATGTTGGGCCAATTGTGCTGTGTGTTACCAATTCTCTTAGCAAAAGTTATAAAATTAATTCCAGGTTTTTGAACGTATTCTGTATTGTAACCTCTCTTGTTTCCAGGCACTTAATCCATAAATAACCGGATCTGTACAGGATGGATCTGCAGGGAGCAACACTAAAAACATGTAAAAGCATGTCTGAAATTCTAGTCTCAGTTAAATCATAGTCTCTTTTGACCATGCTGTAAGCAAAATCCAACAGAAGTTTTGTAATTACCTTTATATATTTTAAATTGCCCTATGCAATTGAATAGAAGATTTCATCCCTGCTATAGAATTTCTGGAGCCATTCAAGAATTAAAGATGTTAATGTCCTTTCTCCAGACTGCCTGTGCTTTTAGGCTGATTGTTAGATAATCCTACAAGTTTTTCTTTCCTGTTTTTATTGTGTAGGTTTTGGTGGTTTTTTTCCACCAAGATGGTCTCTATGTAAATCGAGATTATTACTTTTGCATCAAATTCGCGGTGGCCATGCCATGGCTTCAGTGAAACTTCGTGCTATGAGTCAGCTTGTGTGTGGACGTAACGTTTTTTTTTTTTGATTTAGTTATTTTTAGGAAATGAACGGTTAAAATAATTCTTAAATTAAGGCTCCTCTGTTCAAAGCACACTCCAAAAATAAAAAATCTTAGTTTAATACTACTTACGGTATCAGCTGTCGGCACGAACTTTTTAAGGAGGCACAAGAACAGGAAACTAGTTTTACAGTACACAGACTGGGTCACCAGGATTCAACAGCTCAGAGTTTAATCGTGCCTCCAGAACTCCCACACATTATAGTGATGACGGAAGAAGAGAGTTTGGGTTATCGAATCCTCATTTCCCAGAGTGAAGCCCCGGGCCCTGTGTCCCACGTGTTGCTGTCATGTCTGCAGTCCCTGGTGGAAGCTGGGTGGCAATAGGAAATAATGGCAAGGGTTTCACCCC
Organism: Cariama cristata; assembly: GCF_000690535.1. Classification (NCBI taxonomy): domain Eukaryota; kingdom Metazoa; phylum Chordata; class Aves; order Cariamiformes; family Cariamidae; genus Cariama; species Cariama cristata. Next base: position 2,607 of record NW_009599334.1, on the reverse strand, counting down.
TCTCTTGAGGGGCTCACGCAGGACTAGGGGAGGGAATTTCCTGTTCACTTCGGTAGATAAACGGCCTCTTGAAAGTAGGAGCTTGCCCCAGGCTTTGTAAGGGGGATGTAAAAGCGTACCTGTCTTTGCGGTAGCCGTTGCTTACCAGGAAAAGTCCAGGAAAGCGGGAGGTGTTGGGCTCCCTTCAGTTCCCGCTCCGGATGGGTTCCAGCTCCCTTCCCAGGAGAGGGCTCAGTGCCTCAGGCTGTGGGATATCCCATGGCAGGAATACTGCCCCGGGAAGCCAGGCTGGGGCAGAGAAGAGACCGCAGAGTTCCTGGGACCTGGGGGAGCAGGAGAAACTATTTTTTGCCGTCATCTTTTAAAGCTAAATATAACTGGCAAAAATACAGGAACAGCCTGAAGCTGAGAAATGGAACCCAGGTTCCTCTCTGCCCAGGTGCAAAACCCATGGGACAACCTAAATTTCACCTGTGCTGTGTGTTGACTTCTGGCTAACCCTAGGTTCTCTGCCACTCAGGGTCTCACCTGTGGTGTCCCAGTTGCTCACACTGGGGCAGGACCAGGCACGTACCGGCTGGAAACGTTACGGACCACCCAGTTAGCGGAGGTGTGAGCAGAGATTTCGGGGGGGTCAAAATCTTGTATGCTTGAGTGCCTCGATCATGACTTAGTCTTTACAGGTACAACACTGAGACCTCTGATACGGCAGTAATGTCCTGGGGCTCGAGGGGAGGGAAACCAGTCGTCTTAGTCACCCGTTGATAGATGTCACACCCTAAGCGGTTCTTTCAATTAACGTGACATTTGCAGGTAGCAAAATCTCTTTAATTTAGTACAAATCATTAGTATAGTGTAAGAATGTAAGTAACATTACACCAGTAGTACAGTCAACTGTCTTTTACAGACTAGCGAAGGAGAATGAGAGGAGGATGGAAAATGTTTCAAGTGAAATGGTTTAGAAGGGAAGTAGTCGTGAGCTGTCCTGCGTTATCCCTTGTTCTAAGAACATAGTACGTGACTGGTTTTAATGCAGAGCGTATCCCCTAGTTCTTGCTCTGCTGCAGGCGTTGAAAGTGCCATTTGCCATGTCCCAGTTCTGTCAGTCATTGTGCTGGGAGCTGTTGGCACTCTCTCATCCCTGGCTGAGGGTCAGTCCGCGCTGAAACTAATACAACCTGAAGTAGTATGACACAATTATCCTTTTGTGGTGTTAAAATTGCTGGCTTCTCAGCATTACAGTCATGCTTTCTGACTGCAGAGTGTAATCACCTGGAAAAACGGGAGGGAAAACAAGGTCGGGAGAACCTCTGGGCAGTTACGACAGGAGGAGGAAAGTCCTTGTTTCTCCAGGATCCCTACAAGCAAAAATGGCAAAATGTGGCGTCGGTGATGGCACAGAGACATCTGCGCACAGCTCCTCTCCTGCTGCCTTGAAATGCCACGCTGGAGCAGATCAAAGTGCTTATGGTTCCCTGCCGTATCCCCAGCTCAGTCCAGTGCACAGGTGTCCTTGGGTGTTCCTTTTAGTCTTCTGGTGCTTCTCTTCTGAACCTGTGCAATGGAGATCATGTTTTCTGTGTCTCTTCCCTGGCTCTCTGCTACGTTGCTGTCTTACGCAGCGCGTGGCGTGATGTGTTCCCCGCCCCAGAAGCAATTGGTAGGTCTGATAGTGTTTTATTGCTGGTAGCTAATACAGTCTGTCCTGGTTTGGATTTAATACTCTTTTAAAAAATACCTAAGGACAACAATTATAGTAGGACAAATGTCTATTTCCCTTCTTTCATTTCATTAAATGTTAGCATTTGCATGGTATTTTGGGATCCCTTCCTGCAAGCACTGTAAGTTGAAGTGAGTTTTAGTGCTAATACTTAGAATCATAGAATATCCTGGCTTGGAAGGGGCCCGCAAGGATCATGGAGTCCAACTCCTGACTCCACACAGGGCAACCTAAAAGTGAAGCCATCGATCGAAGAGCATCGTACACATTCGTGTCGAACACCGACAGGCTTGGCGTCGTGCCCGCTTCCCGGGGAGCTTGTTCCAGTGCTTCACCACCCCCTCGGTGAAAAACACACTCTCTCGCTTGTCCCCTTTTTTTGTTCTATTTTTTCCTTTTTTATTTTTTATCTTTTTTATTTTCTTTCTTCTTTATTTTCTTTCTTCTTTTTTCTTTCCTCTTTTTTTTCCTTCTTTTTTCTCTTTTTTCTTTTCTCCTTTTCTTTCTTCTTCTTTCTTTCTTCTTTCTTCTTTCTTCTTTCTTCTTTCTTCTTTCTTCTTTCTTCTTTCTTCTTTCTTCTTTCTTCTTTCTTCTTTCTTCTTTCTTCTTTCTTCTTTCTTCTTTCTTCTTTCTTCTTTCTTCTTTCTTCTTTCCTTGTTCTTTCTCTTCTTTTTTCTTCCCTTTCTCTCCTCTCCTCTCCTCTCCTCTCCTCTCCTCTCCTCTCCTCTCTTTCCTCTTTTTACTTTCTTCTCTTTTCTCTTTTTAAAAGTATTTTCTTTTTTTAATCTTTTCTCTTTTCCTTTTTCCCCTTTTTTCTTTTTCCTTTTCCCCTTTTTTCACTTTTTCCTTTTCCCCTTTTGTCTCTTTTTCCTTTTCCCCTTTTTCCT
>NW_009599333.1:0-248 GCF_000690535.1 Cariama cristata | reverse complement strand
CATGGCCCTGACCCCAGGGGTGCCAACCCTGAGGGTCCCTGTGTCCCTGACCCCAGGGGTCCCTGTGCCCCCAGCTCTGGGGGTGCCTCTATCCCCAACCTTGGGGCTCCCCATGTCCCCTAAACCAGGGGTGCCCATGTCCCCAACCCCACAGGTGCCCATGTCCCTGACCCCAAGGGTGCCCATGTCCCCATGCCGTGGGTGTCCCCCCACGCTGCCATGGGCGTGTGTGTTCCCCCCCGGTACAC
>NW_009599332.1:7877-18149 GCF_000690535.1 Cariama cristata | reverse complement strand
CTCTTCTCCCCCCTTTCTGTCTCTTTTCTCACCTTTGCTTTTCCCCTCTTGCTGCACACTGGGCAGTACAGCAGCAACTTTCAGACCCTTGGTTGTGAGAAAGTGCAGAAGGAAACTGTCAGAAATTCTGGTGGTCTTTTAATATTTGCAATATGAAATGCAAATAGTTCTCTTTACAAATAAATTACCAGGAAAAACAAAACCAAATGAAAAACTACACTTGCTTTTAAATGACTGAATTTAAATAAAATTAAAAGGTTGACATCAGAGCTGGGTTAAGATGAGAAAACTGAAAAAGCAATTTGATTGCCCAACTCTGATAAGAACTGAGAGTTCTACTGAGGCAAAGGCATCATGCCCAAAATCATCTGCAGAACAGGCAACAAGGTGCACTTTCTCATCAGATAGCCCCAGTTCAGGCTTATCAAAATCAAATTAGTAAGGAGGAAGCCAGGATTCAAACACTGTTGGTTGCATTTGTACTTTTAGTTCTTCACCTGATGTTTCTCTTTGGGTAGTAGTCATAAAAGCATGACAATTTGTAACTAAATGGTTGAGAAGTCGTATGTTTATATGACACAGTGCAGTGCTCCAAGTGACATAGGTCATATCCTACATTAATGCAGCCCTCTGCTGTGGCTGATCTGTCCTGCTGGGGAGCATTATCTGCATCTGCACAGCACTGCATTGCGCTACGAAGATGGTACCTAATTTTTTTTTTTCTTTGCGAGTTAGGAAGTTGTACCGTATCTATACATACCGAAGTATTCACAGAACTCAATATACATTTGATTGGTTTCTTACTCCTTACATTTTATTAGAAAACAATTAGGATAAGGCATGAGGGTTTTTTTCTTTACTGGCAGTGTGTGGGAAACTGCAGTTGGATGAGGATTGGATTTGGCTGAAATACACAAAACATTTTCTGATCATTTTTAATGTAGTTTATCGTTATTTTTGCTCTTGATTTATATCACATATTCACAGTTAATTTTAAATAGCTTTATTTCTGATGCAAAAATGCATATAATTAAATTTTAAATAAGTCAGACAAGATAATTTGAGATGTGTGTTTATATGTGATTGTATATCTATGCATCTCTCTAAAAGTATTTTAACATTTAAACAAAATCTCTTCTCTTCTCCAGGCTCAAAAATACAATCCCTAGAAGTGGTCAGCCCAAATTAAGGAGAATCATGTAATATCAAGTTGCATGACACATTGAGATTGGTTTCCCTGAACAGAATCACTAAGTATGAACTTAGAGTTATTTAGATTTCTTAGAAAATGTGATTTCTGCAAATAGGGAGGGAACAAAAATGCCTTTTAAACAAAATTTGGACCAATTGGTTCTTGCATTGTTTTTTACCGTTAAAAGTACTATACTCTCTGGGTTGCTCATGGTGCATGAAAGAAATGTACACAAGAGAAAGAATTGTCTTATGAAGAGATATGAAACACAAGCTAGTTTATGGTTAACATCTTAATGATGGAATTTACAAAGTTAGTTATTTAATTGATCAGTGATCCTTAACAAGTTTCTAGGACATACGTGTTTCCTCTTTGGAGAAAATCACACTAAGAAATACCAATTCTTTCGGTACGTTCTTGAGGCAAGTCAGATTTACTTCTTGTCTTAAAAATTATTCTGTATTATTGATACTTCGTGTACTATCACTTGGTATTGACACTGTGACAGATTATTGCCTTGTGTGCTGTTTCAGTTTTTCTGATTTGCAGCATTGGAAGGGCTGTAGTGAGACAATTCTTGCTATGTATTGCTGCCCATAAGTGGTTTTGATAATCATTGGTTTAGACACTGAAATAGGTATGGAAGGGGTACTGTGTTGTTACTGTTGTAGGTGATCTCTTCTAGGATTGCTAGAGGTCAGGTAACTTGCTGGAATTAGCAAGTGTGTCTGATTTCTTTCTGTACTGTTAAATGGAGACTGTTGATTCATCTGCAAGTCACGTCTGTGAAAGGACAAGAAATGACTTGGATATGTTTTTATCTCTTTAAGTCTTGTTTTGAGATCAATGGGAAAGTGCTCATGATCCCTAGAAAAGTTCTTGTACATGATTCTGTCTTGTGATGCATGTTTTTCAATATTAAGTTTTTCATGGATAAATAAACATGGACTGTGGTGATTTCAGTATGAATGATTTTACTGTGGATTGAATGAAGTGCAAGCACAAATGACAATTAACTACAGAGTTTTAGTTCAGGCAAAAGTGAAGCTGGATATTGAAGCAAGCACAAGGCAAAGCAAGACTTAGTATTCTTCAGGTTTGTATCTGCCATTACTGATCAGTTCAAACTAACTTACTGGAAATCAGTAGGTGACAAGCTCATAACTGAAAAGACTGTAATCTTTCAACTATTTACTAGTCTATAATAATAACTAAAAATTATACAGTATTTTATTTAAAAACATGGATTTTTTTTTATTATTTACACAGTATTTATAAAGCTGCGAGTGTTGAAAACAGAAAAGCTTCATTTTCCTGTATTCATTTGTTTGTTTTTTTGGAGTGTCAGGGGCAGTACCTTTGTGGTGCTGACTACAGCTGTCCTTGCCAGGCTTACTTTATCTTGGAGAAATTTTTGAGTTTTTTGAAACATAAGTAAATTGATATCAATACTGATGTTTTAAAAACCAACTGCAAACCTTTGTTTGCATGTTTATTCTTGATATTCTCTTCATGCTCAGTGTTTTGGTAGCTGCTGGTTTTTATTAAGTTGTCATGTTTTTAATAATTCTTTCATGGTTTAATTTTTTCTCCTTTCAGATTAAATATTATAAAATATTATTGACACAGGAATTAAATTATGTGAATAAAAATGGTATGAACGAAAAAGATTTTCAGATGGTAGTAATAAATCAGTTAATGTTAAAGAATCAAACAAACAGCTGTAGTATCGAAGTCTTATCCAGTAGCTTTATTTTTTTAAAAAAAATTAAACCATCCTGCAGTATGGATTGCTTATAAAATCTGTCGTTAAATAACACAGAAGAACAACTTCCAGCCCATACTCAAAGAGATTACTTTAGAGCAAACGTCTGTTAGAACACAGCTTTATAATTTAATGCCTAATCTCAAAAATATTACCATATTTTCGTATATATCAATTCATCACATATATCACATACATCAAAAATACAGCTACATTTTAAAAATATTTTTTACTATTACCTGGAGGTGCTAATCTCATATGTTTCTCTAGGTTCATTCTAATTTACATTTTATTCTATCATATAATCATGTTTTCCTATCATTTATATCTTGTCCTTCTTTCAAGGTACGTTTGCGATCATGGTAATATAAGAAAGGATGCAGCAAGTAATTATTTTTTCATCCTTTATACATTCTTTTATGACCCCACTTTAAGTTTTAATTAACCCAATATGTATAAATATCACTTTGATTCTACCATTTAGTTTTCATTGACTTCCAGTGATTAAAAAGATGCTTTTTTATATTAGTTAATTGCTTGATAATCAAGTCATCATTATCAATTTACTCAAAATATTGAATGGAGAAAATTAGGATGGATATATGAAATTATACTTCCTATCTTTCAGGCAATCCAGGAAGTTCAACAAATGACCTAATTTAGTCTTTTGTCACAAAGTAAAAATGGTTGTTTTAAGAGCAGCAGCTATTTTATTCACCAAAAAGAGACATTCAAGCTTTTATATTATACAACGTTTGCTTTATTGTTTTTTTCTCTTTTAACACTTTTGTATTGATGAGCAAAGTGTCTCTCTCAGGTGACCACTCAGACCACAAGAGTCATGTACCCTGGTGGTGGGGGTTTTTTTGTTGAATTTTATACTTGCTGCTTGTTTTATTGACATTCCATTATCTGTGAATTATTAAGAACGTTTCGAGTACAGTTGTGTCCTCTTCTGTTATGGGATAAAACCTCATACGTAGTGACAGACACTGATCTCTGGAAATTACTTTGATTTAGTATATCCAATTTTCTTCCTCACGTGATCTCTGGCTATTTTTGTGGCCTGTCCCCCAGTAACTCACACCAGTATTCAAAGGGACGGTTTCTGAATGCTGTTGCTAGCCCACCGGTATGTGAAAGCTGTATCTGAAGTGTGGGATTGTAAATTTTCTACTGTTGTGCCAGAAATTTGTAATGATGTGTTGCAAGGCAGAGGTCTAAATAACTTCTTGTTTTCTGAGAATGGAGAACAGAACTATATAAAAAATTTTCATTTTGATGTCTGTTGTACGAGCATAGGATCTCAGTGTAGATTACCATATATGCTTGAACTTCCAGAGGTGCTGTTAGCTTATATAAACTCTACTCAGTTTACAAGAGTGTATATACTGGTATTCTTATATTTCTTTAGTCTGATCACACTTCAATATTACTTTCTTTTAATGTGTTCTGTAATGACTTAATAATCAGTTTTGTAATTGACTAGCAACTGAAAAAGAAAAAGGTGTAGTGTAAAATATTTTTCTTATGATGAATGTATAAACCAGTATTAACCTGTGTAATCTGTATTAACCAGTACAATCTTTATGGTAAGACTGGCCCTTTGTAGTCTGTCCTCTGTTGGGGGTAGGAACTAGTTGCGTTGTCCCTTGCCCAGAAATGAGGATATGTCACACTGAAACCTGGTTGCCCTTCCTCTTCATGCTTTTTATGTTTACGTTTTTAACAGCCAAGAAAGCTGAACAGAACTGCTATTTTATTTCAGAATTTTGTTGCCCAATTTCCTATGCTACTGTTTGATGCTGATGATAAAGCTTATTGCGGCATACATGAGAACAGACAACATTTCTCAAGTCTCAGAAATTAGTGAAAGCACATGCGTGTTTGGGATTTATTTTAAATGTGACCATGCATAATACGTCCTAGTGGAAATTACTTTTGCTTTGGTTTATGAAGCAGATGCTATATTACAAAATATCTGTGCGTTTTGAGGGGTTAAATTTACATGCTATTAAATGAGCTACAGGAGCTTTCACAGATGCATTAATTTAAGAAACGCATTTGTGGTTAACTGCTCCCTTGACAATAAAGGGAATTGAATTGCCAAGCCTCAGAGCTAAAAACCTCTTCAGATTTAGCCAGATAGCCAGTGCTCAGTAACTATGAGTTTTAGCAGCTTGCAGCCTCTATGTATTGGGACAAAGAGGGACTTGTGTTACACACTTATTTTGGAATAAATACCTGCTTATACTGGAGCCGTGATGCAGATAATCATTTCCTGGAGCTGGCTTGTCTAAGTGAGGGAACCACTCTTTCTGTAACATGGTGGCCATCATGGTGTGCCCATAGTAATGTGGTGGAAGGGTCTTTTGGTGACAGTGTTTGGCAGCAGAAAAACTGACTGATGGATGGAGCTGTCATGCACACCACATGGCAGTCAAATACACTGTTCAGGATACCCTTTAGAGGGCCTTTCAAATCAGCCAGGACATTGTGTTCAGGCATCTTAAAGTATTATTTGGCATGTCAGCTTCACCTGGTAAGGGCTTCTGTGCGTAGTGTTTGCAGCCATTCTTGAAATATCAGAGAGTCATTACTGGTTTTGGTTAATGCAGTGAATGAAGGATTACTGACAGGTTGGGATTTTTTTCTCTAAGCATTTCTGTGGTAAGTTTGCCATGCTATGCTGAATTACTTCTCTGTAGAGAAAATGTCTGTTTTATCAGCTTTTCCGGCTTTGAGCACTTTGGGATTCATTTTAAGTAGTAATGGTGTACAAAAAAGTGCCCAATTGATTATGAAGTTGAAAATGTATAACAGAGTGTGACTCATCATTTTGTAATTCCTCTGCATTTTGATAACTTCTTCCGGATTGCTGATTTTAAGGTGTGGCGGGGGAAGCTTTTGAGGAGGGAGGATAAGCTAGCAACATTTCAGTGTATTAAACCAAGTAAGGTTTAATACACTGCTGATGTTTTAAGCTCCTTTTCAAAATATTTCACATTGTAGGCCTCAATATTGGAGTATTATGCATGTTGTCTGTTTTCAGAAGAATAGATTACAATTGGCACCTATGGTTTTCAGGAAGCACAAGGAACTTGGGTGCAAATAGTGGAGGCAGCTTTCATATTCAAAGACTTAACTTGTATAGCTGGCTTTTAGAGGAGTTGTTGAAGGATAAGAACCTGTAGATTGGTTATTTCTCTGTTCGTTTGAAGGTGAAGCATTATGTGCTGTGTGTTGCAGAAAGAATGTTACATCTGAACTGTGAGCATTTTGTTCTGATAAATTTTTATTCTTGTAGCTGTCTGTAAAGAGGATAACATAGTTTTTGATGGCTGATATTTAGGGACTTTTTTTTACTTTGGCTTGGATAATTGCAGCTATAATTTGGAGTTTTTCATAATTTCTTTCTAGATAACCTTACTATTCTCCTGACAGGCTTTATTCTTCATACTTTCAAGGCAAAGTGGTTGACTGAGCTGGGCTTTTTGTCTGCATTATTGAGGATTTTCTCTAGGTTGTCCAAGACTCATGAAAGAAGCAAATAGTTTTTCTCCTTGTGTAGGATCTGGGCATTTGATGGCTTTTGTCTGAGGTATTAATGAATGGTTTAACAGCCTGGAGAGATGTTGTGGATTCCATATTCCTCTGTGGAAAGAGCCACTTAATTGATCTTTAGGTTCCAGCTCATTAGAGTACAGATAAATAGGTTGCTCGTCCCAGTATGAAGCTGGATGAACAGTGTCTTTGTTTTCACTGGGACTGAGAAAACTTCTTTATCGTTCATCATGAGTCGGAACCAACAACAAACTAAATCCGTGAGGCCCTGGAGGTCAAATTGCGGCATTGTTTTTATATGTCTGGCAGGAAGACTTGTCAGCAGTAAGCTTCCCCGTCTTTCTGCTCCAACCCACCTTATATCATAGAATCATAAAATAGAATAGCTTCTTCCAGAGCTTGTTTAGGGAACGGCAAACTGCCATGTGGTGAGGTGAGAAGAAGAGAATATAACAGGCTTGGTAGCGTGTTAATCAAAAGCTGGAAAGAGCCACTGGTTTTTTGGATGTTTTTAACTTGTTGGCATGGCCAAATAGTTGCAAAAGTAAAAGGGTAGCATTCAACCTAGTTGTAGATTTGGGAACCTTTAGCCCTGGTGGAAGGAGATAGTAATCCTAGATCCTCCTTATTCTAGCATGATTCTTAAATGGACTGAGATCTCTAGGTGAAGGTCAAGGGTCCTTTCTTTGCAATTAGCATAATGCGATCAGCATTCAAGCTGGTTGTGCTTGAATGTATGTTGTATTGGTTAATTAGTGTGATGGCCTTCAGTGTGTCCCATATTTCTGTGTAGGTGTTACCGTTTTGTCTGGTACCAAAGTTAATCACCACTGATACATACTTTACCTTGTTTTGTACCCAGTGGATTTCTGTACCCTGGATTTCTAGGTTGATAGCTGCTATCGTCACGCTTTCTGGGCTGACTGTGTTTGTCTGGAGACGTTGCCCTTTCTGGTAATCAAAAAGAAATGTTGGGAATCGGACTAGAAGAACCATTTAAACAAAGGAAGAAAATAGAGAGCAAAGGCATGCATATGACATGCTCCTTGCCCTGGATTGTATCCCAAAGGATCTTTCTATCAGAGTATGCAACACAACACAACACAGGAGTTGAGTGTGGGAGTTGAAGTGAGAGTCATGTCCATTCTTTCTGTGATGTTCAAAAAGGTTTAGATGGTTAGGTCCAAGACACTTGCATAATAGAAAGATGAAGGGAAAAATCTATTTCTTGCTGAAAATCTATGAAAAATTACTACTGCAAATACTTCTGACAAGATACTGGGAGTAATTTTTTAATTTTCTGGGAGTGTTCTGAATAAAGGGGAACGTCTAGTTACCTTATTTGAAACACAAAGCTCAGTATAATTGTACATCTTCAGGAGTACTGATATAAAGCTATATAAAAGTATATGTTTGTAGCTGGATACCCCACTTTCTTCAGGTAATGCTTCTCCACATACCCTGAACTCTTTGAAACGTTTGATGTTGGTATAGTTTACCATGAAACACTGAAAACAAGACGTTTTCAAAACCCAACTTCAGGCAAAATGCATCTCCTTGGGAACACAGATCTCTCCAATAGTCCCGTAGTTCTTTTATATGGCTTCTTCTAATGAAAGCCAGTTGTCAATCCTATTCTCAAATACAGTTTTTGAGACAGTTTGTACTTATATGAGTTTTTATTAATTCTTCTTTTCAGTGCAAAAGATCCTTCCTGGCTTATTACAATAGCCACTGTACTGTTAAATATAAGAAGTTTTTAAGATTTCAGAAATTCCTGAAAAGTGACTCAAGAGTGTTCTCCTATTTGCCATTGTATGTTGAATTATCTTAATTTTCTTGCCATAAACTAGTGTTGTCAAGAGGCTTTCTTTTTAGTTCAGCTGGCAAATAACCATACTGTTACAAATATTCCTATTTTTATACAGAAGGCAACTTATTTTATCTTAGTTATAAAAACCAGACAGCTGAAGCATCTGCTTTCAATATACTTAAAAGGAATTGCGTTGATGTTTTTGTTGCAGAAAGAGCAAAGAATATGTATTTTTCATATCTGAAATAAATGAACTGATGTTAAGAGGCTGTGATTTTAAAAAAGGCATATGTAGAAGTGAAATCATATTTACTGTATTTATTTCTGCAGTAAACTAGTATTGGCTCTGCTGATGTCTAAACGTATGCTACACAATGTGCAGAGGTTCATTTGGAATCTTGTTTTTTACTGACTTTTTCTGAGGATTATAAAGGGTTCTCATGTTCCCACATAAGGGTTATCTGTATGGAGCAGGCAACCTCTAATTCACAGCTTGAAGCCCTTTCATCTGCTACAGATAGCAGCCTCTATCGTTTATACTGAACTTCCCACTTATTTTGGAAAACTGGGCTGATTTTCTCCTGTCTCATGCATTCCCGCTAGATGTTTTAAGATTCAGAATTTCAGCTGCTTTCACTACTACTGATTGCTGCCACAGTGTTCTGAAACGTCACTTTCAGCATGAAACACTTGAGGAAGTGTTGAGACATCTTTCTGGAGGACTGTGGGGACTCACTTTTGAACTGAACAACAATAAAAACTCACTCAGGATGCTGTTATGTATTAGCTTTCTGCAATTTTCTAAGTTTCAGACTTCAATATGAAGTGTCCATTCCTATCTGCGTTCCCCTCACACCAAAGGAAGGCAAGTTCATGTAAAATTCTTCAGATAAATTTAATTTTGCATCTTGCTTGTGCACATGTTCTTTTTTTTGACTCCTTGTCACATTTGACAAATTCTTCCATGTGGCTATGTAGCAGCTTACATTTTCAGAAACAAAATTCGGTGTTTAATTTACGTGAATTATCACACGTGTTCAAGCATAGATGTTAAAGTTAATACTTAGCTCAGACTGCTGTCCAAAAACATGGACTGTAATACTTATTACATAGCATATCTTGTTATAAGTACTTGTATTTACTATTCAGTGGTGGTTATGTTAGCTACTTGTGTTGGTTTTTTCCTTGATTTTCTGTAATTGCACAGAAAATGAAAACAACTATTTTGAACTTCACTCAACATAAAAAAGTCTTTTGTTTTTATTTTTCAAGGTATCTAACTTGTAACAATTTCTTTGTGAGATCTGTATTTCCATTTTTCATTATTCCCTAAAGATATAGGATTAATTTTTTTTTTTCTTGAAAGTATGTATAGTATTTTTGGGGCTGTTTTATGTCGTCGGTTTTTTTTATTTGTATTTATGCTTAAAATAAGGAGCTTGAACAGAGTGATGAGCAACTATTTTTTGCCCTGTATAAGGTCTTAAAAAGAACCTTGAAACCTTTAATTAGGCCTCACAGTATGCTTGGGAAGTATGTGGATATAGTAACTAACAACAGGGAAAAATCTGCATTGACAATACTTTTATGCCATTGCATTCTTTTGGCAGATAGATGTTACAGTGTAAGCATCTGAGTTGTTAACTGGTAGATTCAACACATAAGTTAAAACAATTTAATTTTGTCTTTGATTTTTAATATTACTGTTTCCAAAGATGTTCTTTTAAACATTATTTTCTTTAAATGCTTTTTGAACCTAGAGAATTCCTTTTCCTCCATAAAACTTTATCTAGCCCATTTATTTTTATACTAGGAAATAGGGGTTTTCCTGATGTCTTAGTTCAGTCTTTTTTGGTTTTGGGTTTGGTTTTTTTTTTGTGTCACTTGATTAATATATTAAAGTGTCTTATTTACCTCAGTCCAGAGTTCTGGAAGCTT